>NW_022631012.1:24710421-24967530 GCF_010015895.1 Lontra canadensis | reverse complement strand
TGTGTGTGTGTGTATCTGTGTGTGTGTCTGTGTGTGTGTGTGTATCTGTGTGTGTGTCTGTGTGTGTGTGCTGGCATTTTTCCTGCTTGGTGTTCTCTGGGCTTTGTGGATCTAAGGTTTGGAGACTGTCCTTGTAAAAAGTTTTCAGCTATCACTACTACAAATACTTCTTCTGTTACATTCTTTCTTTCTCTTTCTGGTATGCTAATTGTGTACTATTTTATATAGTTTGCTATTTTTCATAGTTCTTGATTGTATTGTTTTGTTTTCATATTTTCTTTTGCGTTTCAGTTGGGGAAGATTCTCTTGGCCAACTTCAAGCTCACTGGTTCTTTACTCAGCAATTTCAAGTCTACTAACGATTCTGTTAAAGGCATTCATTTCTGCTACTGGAAGTTTAATTTCTATAATTCCCTTTTGGTTGTTTTTTAGAGTTTCCATCTGTCTGCTTATATTTTAATGTCTTTTTTCCATCAAAAGCATTAATGTATGAATTATAATTATCTTAAATTCTTTTGTCTGATAATTCCAATATCTGTGAAGTCTGATTCTGATGTTTGCTTTATCTGGTCAGACTGTTTTTTTCTTGCCTTTATCATGATTTCTGATTTTTTTATTAAAAGTTAGACATGTCTTATCAGATACTAGGGACTGAGGCAAATAAGCCTTTAATGTGAGGATTCATGTTTACTTTGGGGAGCAGTTATACTCTGCTTAATGTTTCTTAAACTATGAACACTAGAAGCTTCATACTCCTATAGTGTCCTTGTTTTTATCTCCTCTGATTTAGAGCTTCCCTTTGTACTGCCTCAGAGAATTTTTGTCTTATAGTTCTTTCAGCTTTAATCTATTATCATTTTTAAAAATTATTATTTATTATTTTAGAGAGAAAGAAAATGAGCATGAGTGGCAGGGACAGAAGGACAGAGAGAGAGAGAATCTCAAGCAGACTCCATTCTGGGTGTGGAGCTTGACCTGGGGCTCTGTCTTATGACCCTGAGATCAGAACCTGGGATGAAACTAAGAGTTGGACCCTTAACTGATGGCACCGCCCAGGTGCTCCTTAATCTGCTACTATTATACTCTTTATTAACCAATGTAAAATTATACAGAAGTCTGTACTGTTTTGGAAGTTAATAGTAAGTGCATATTCTTAAGTATAAATAATGTGGAGTGTCGTATCCGTTTCCCGTGCGCCGATGTGGTCCATCGCACAGGGCTCACTGCAGTGTGCTCTCTTCATCTGCTGTGTCAGTTTGCCTCCCCTCTGGCAACCGTTACTGTGCTCTCTGTATTGGAGAGTCTGGGATTTCTTGTCTCTTTCTTTGTTTGTTCATTTGTTTTGTTTCTGAAATTCTGCAAATGAGTGAAATTGTGTGGTATTGTCTTTCTCTGACTGACTTGTTTGTTTTGCTTAGCATAATACACTCCATCTGTGTCCTTGCAAATGGGAAGATTTCATTCTTTTTGATGGCTGAGTAGTATTTTGTTGTATATATATATATAAAATAAAACATAGTAGTATATATAATACCACGTCACACATATAACAAAATATAGTAGTTATATACATATGACTATCACATTTCTTAATCCATGCATCAGCTGGTGGACACTTGGGCTCTTTCCATAGTTCGGCTGTTGCCAGTAATGCTGCCTTAAACATCAGGGGGCATAATCCAACAACTGCACGACTAGATATTTATCCAAAGGATACAAAATACCGATTTGAAGAGTTGTATAAGTTCTTTGTATATTTTGAATATTAATTCCTTATCAGATATATTAGTGGTAGATGTCTTCTCCCCATTTAGTAGGTTGCCTTGTGGTTTTATTGATGCTTTACTTCACTGTGCAAAAGCGTTTTGTTTTGGAACAGTCCCAATAATTTAATTTAATTTTGCTTTTGTTTCCCTTGCCTCAGGAGTCCTAGCTAGAGGCTGATGTCAAAGTAATTATTTCCTGTGTTTTCTTCTGTGAGTTTTATGGTCAGGTCTTACATTTAGGTCTTTAATTCATTTTGAGTTTATTTTTGTATATGGCATAAGAAAATGGCTAGTTGGTGTTGTGTTGTGTTTTGTTTTTGCCTATAGCTATCTGGATTTCCCAGACCATTTGTTGAAGAGACTGTCTTTTCTCCATTGTATATTCTTGCCTCCTTTGTTATAGATTAATTGACCATATAATCATGGGTTTATGTTTGGGCCGTCTCTTCTGTTCTGTTGATTTTTTTATTCTGTTCTTGCATCAGTGTCATGCTGTCTTGATGACTACAAATCTGTAGAATATCTTGAAATACGTTATCGTAGCAACTACAGCTTCATTCCTCCTTCTCAAGATTGCTCCAGCTCTTGGGGATCTTTCTTGGCTCCACACATTTTGGTGTTCTTTGTTTTAGTTCTGTGAAAAATGTTGTTGGTACTTTGTTAAGGATTGCATTAAATCTGTAGATTGCTTGGAGTAGTATGGACATTTTAATGATCCAATGTTAAATGTTCTTCCAATCCGTGAGTGTGGACTGTCTTTCCATTCATTTGTGCTATCTTCAATTTCTTTCAGCAGTGTTTTTGGAATATAGGTCTTTTACATCCTTGGTTAAGTTTATTCCTAGGTATTTTATAATTTTTGGTGCAATTTTAAATGGGATTGTTTCCTTAATTTCTCTTTCTGCTGCTTCCTCAGTGTCTAAAAATGTAACAGATTTCTCTATATTGATTTTATATCCTGCAAATTTACTGAATTCATTAATCAGTGTAGCAGTTTTTTGGTGAGGCACCCAAATACATAAGCCAACTATTAACAGACATAAAGGAAGAAGTTAACAGTAACACAATGATAGTAGGGGACTTTAACACCCCATTCACATCAACGGATAGATCGCCCATACAGAAAATCAACAAGGGAACACTGGAATTGAATGACACATTAAACCAGATGGATCTAACACATATATTCAGAACATCCCCTCCAAAAGCAGTGGATTACACATTCTTTTCAAGTGCACAGGAAACTGTCTCTAGAGTAGGTCATGTATTAGGCCACAAAACAAGTCTCCGTAAATTCAAAATGATTGAAATCATATCATGCATCTTTTCTAACCACAATGGTATGAAACTAGAAATGAATCACAGGAAAAATCTGGAAAGAACCTAAATACATAGAGGCTAAATAATATGCCACTAAAGAATGAGTAAATCTAGGGGTACCTGCGAGGCTCATTCAGTTAAGTGTCTGCCCTTGGCTCAGGATATGATCTAGGGTCCTAGGATAGAGCCCCACATAGGGCTCCTTGCTCAGTGGGGAGTCTGCTTTTCCCTCTCCCTCTGGACCACCCTCCCAGCCCCGCTCATGCACATGCTTTATTTCCCTCTCTCAAATAATAAAATCTTAAAAAAAAAAAATGAGTCAATCTAACCAATGGCTGTAGCCATACAGACGTACCTCAAGAAACAAGACAAATCTCAAGTAAGCAACCCAACCTTACACCTGAAGGAACTAGAGAAACAAAAAAACAAAGCACAAAACCAGTAGATGCCCAAAACCATAGCAAAGATTCGAGCAGAAATCAGTGAAATAGAGACTAAAAATACCCCAATAAAACAGAACAATGAAACCAGGAGCTGGGTTCTTGAAATGATAAACAAAATTGATAAACTTCTGGACAAACACATAACGAAAAAAAGAACGAGGACTCAATAAACAAAACCGGAAATGAAGGAGGAGAAATAACACCTGATACCACACAAATACAAAGGATTATAAGAATAGTATGAAAAAGTCTGGAATTGTGATATCTTCAACTTCACTTTTCCAAGATTGCTTAGCTATTTGGGGTCTTTTGTGGTCCCATACAAATTTTAGGATTGTTGGTTCTAGCTCTGTGAAAAATGCTGGTGGCATTTTGATAGGGATTACATTTAACGTGTAAATTGCTTTGGGTTGCATAGACATTTTAAGAATATTTTTTCTTCCAATCCATGAGTATGGGATATCTTTTCATTTCTTTCTGTTATCTTCAATTTTTTTTTCATAAGTGTTCTATAGTTTTCAGAGTATAGTTTTTTACGTCTTTGGTTAGATTTATTTCTAGGTATCTTATGTTTTTTGGTGCAATTATAAATGGGATTGATTCTTTGATTTCTCTTTCTCCTGCTTCGTTATTGGTGTATACAAATGCAATAGATTTCGGTATTTGATTTTGTAACCTGTGACTTTACTGAATAGAAAACCCAGAAATGGACCCTCTGACCCAGCAATCGCACTACGAGTTATTTATCTAAAGGCCACAAAAAATACTAATTTGAAGACATACATGAACGCCAATGTTTATAGCAGCATTATCTATAATAGCAAAACTATGGAAAGAGTGCAAGTGTCCATTGACTGATGAATGGATAAAGAAGTTGTGTTGTATATAGAGAGAGTGGAATATTATGCAGCCATCAAAAATGAAATCTTGCCATTTGCAACAATGTGGATGAAGCTAGAGTGTATTAAGCAAGGCAAAATGAGTCAAAGAAAGACAAATACCATATGATCTCATTCATATATGGAATTAGGAAACAAAACAGATAAGCATGGGAAAAGAAGAGAAAGATAAACCAAGAAACAGACTCTCAACTACAGAGAACGAACTGAGGGTGGGTGGGGATGGGATAAATGGATGAGGGGTACATTTTGTAATGAGCACTGGGTATGGCATGTAAATGATGAATCACAAAATCCTGCCCCTGAAATTACTATAACACTGTATGGTAACTAACTCGAATTTAAATAAAAATCGGAAACTAAAAAAAAAAAAAAAAAATCTAAATTTAAACACGCTCTGATTTAAATTTAAATTTAAAATGCTCTGATTTATTGTTCAGATGACACTAAAAACAATTTTTTGAAGCACTAAACATAGCTGATTAAATTCTTCCAGTCATCAGTACCAAGAATCCAATAAAACTCCACTTTATGATGTATTAAGGTTGTAATAAATGTACCAAAATATTTTTAACAACAAAAATCAGAACAATCATTTTTTAAAATCTCTCAAAAATCTTAGACACCCATACCTTTTTTAACTGTATAAACTTATAGATTATAATTAAATATTTTGTTATTAATAAATATAAAAACAGTTTTAATAGACTTCTGGCATATACTTGCATATGTTTGTAGTGTTTTATTGCTTACCAGAAGAGCTGGCTCTGTAATCTCATTTCTGATAAACTTTATATTTTTTCCCCTCTCTTGTTTTCCATGTTTGCTGTTGGTCGGAAAACACAAGCATTCCAATTAATGGGGCAGGGGGAGGGGAGCATGTCAAAACAAACCTGTAAATTTAATAATGCTTGAAAGATCCAGGATTTTAAAAAAATGTATATTACAATATCTTAAGACTATAGGTTTCTTATAATTTACAGAGGTCTTTAATCTATTTCTCAGAGAAAGCAACTTCAAAAAACAAATCCACTGCTAGTTTTCCCTAACGACTCCCTGACAGACTCATTTCTATAAATGAATACATTCAGTCACATCTCTTTTAGACGATCTTATAAGGTTAAAGACTTGTGGAAGGTTAGACCATTACATAACATTTTTGAGAAAGTTTTGACAGTTGATTTTCATAATTTAAGAAAGATGAATACTAAGGAGAAAAGAGTAATACGTTTATTAGCATTTTTTTTTTGGAATCTCTACACCCAGTATGGGGCTCAAACTCACGATCCCAAGATCGAGAGTCACACACGCCACTGACTGAGCCAGCCAGTCACCCTATCAGGAAATGTTCTAAGCTAATTTTATATTGCTTGATTTTCGCATCAATATACAATAGTTTAACCAAAAAGAAGGCTACAAAATCCCACATACAAAAGAGATAGTGTGGATTTAGACTCATTTCCTTTATGTATGGAATTCAGTTGGCTATGGTTTTATGATGTAATGGTAAAATGCACATTACTTAAGATCTTCATTCATTTCTTTTTTTCATCTTCCCCATAAACAGATATTTATTGATATTTTACTATATCTCAAATAAAGCCTGGGAATTTAAAACTGAATAAGGCAAAGAACTTGAAGTCTACTGATAGAGGCAAATAAATAAATAAATGAATAAATAATATTTCAATAATAGATGAAAATTTGGCCTTGCTAATAATCACGCTATGTAATAGATTCTGCTAAAGTTAATAAGAAATAGTATTTCTCCCAAATTCGTATCTATAACATGTAAGGCTCATAATTATCCTCTTTATCTGAGTGACCACTTTCTTGCCAGTGATGGCTCCAGCCTCTCTTTGGTAGTTCTCAATCAAGATTGCTGGAAACTCATGATCAAGTTGTTCTTGCTTCACGACAGCAACAAATCCCCTGATCTGAAATGTTAACCCCTCCTCAGAAACATTTATGGCCATTCCTGCCTTTACAAAAACTCTTTCCTTCTACCTCTTATCCAGAAGCCCATGGTCTCTCTGGTGAGAATCACCCTTGTTGCAGATAATAAACCCAACTGTCGGGATCACAGATTGTCCTGATAGTTTTTATTAGGTGAGTTTTATTAATACTGAAATGGAAATGCTTGTAAAGTGCTAGATTTTTTTTAGCTACTTAATAATGTGGTTTCTGTTTTTTATTTCTTTCCTTTGTGATTTTTTGTATTATAGTAAGCAAATATTGAGGGGACAAACAATACTTCAATTATTTTAAACTCAGCTAAAGTGTTAAAAAGCACATAAATGTTAGAAAAGGGAGATTTCTTGAAATTATCAAAAAAGATGATAGATAAGGCAAATAACATACTAATCAGGAAATCAGAACATCGTCTGTAGTTTATAATTCAAATACAAAGTAATTTAAAATATAAGTAACAAACGTCAAATATATGATTTTGACATGTAAGCAAAAGAATTTCACCATAAGCAAAAATGTTACTTGCTAATAAAATACTTTATTAAATATTTAATGTTTCTTTACTTAACTAAATTTTATGAAATTATTGAATTTCTGATCTGGTTTTTACATGGTTGAGAAAGAAAAAACGATATTAGATGTACAACAGTAGGTATGCAAGAGTTTAGAATAATAATTGTTTTCTTCACAAAATTCCCATTGTTTTGTGCACTTATGTCCATGGTCATTCTTTTTTTTTTTTTTCAGTAGTTTTAAGCACTTACAGGTCAAGTACCAGGATAGATGTTGATGGTACTGAAGTGGGAGACTGAGGTTCTTGTCTCATGGAGTTGAGGAGTGAATATTGTGGACAAAGGAGAGTGAGCAAAGTGACAGACTTTTATAAAGCAAGGATACAGAGAAGGTTCTCAACAGTGAGAGGGGCCTGACTGGGTTGCCATGTTATATGGGCCTCCACTGACAGTCTTTATTTAGAACTGACCAGGGAACTTGCTGCCTTAACATTCTTGGGGCATCTTGATTTGAGTACAGACTAATGATTACATCTTTAATGGCTTACGTCTTCTTTGGGGTCTGGTTATTCTTTGTTGGTCACAGTGTGACTGCGGTAAAAACATGTCACTTCTGATGCCAGGAGCAGGGTGGTCTTGTTTGTTCCCTTATCCCTGATTTTGTTACGCCTCAGCATTTCTGGGATTTTTGGTGAGCCTGATCACCAATCTCTCCCAACCTTGCTTTGCCTATCCTCGACTCAGGGAGACCTTTCAGAGGTATGTGGTATATTGGATACTTGGGGGATGATTGCCACATGTATCTCGGGGGGTAGAGATGAAGGAGTTCTTTTGTGTTAAAGTAGACTTACAGGGTCCTGCGGGTTGGGATTGCCTTTTGCCCTTAGCAAAGTGTCAGTATCCAGGCAGCTGAGTCCCTGAAGGAATGTCACTTTGCCTGTTTCAAGGACTTGTCAATGGGCTGCAAGCAGTAAGGAAATTTAATAATTTTTCTTCTGCCTTCTTTTCCGACATCAGCACAAATATGAACAACCATCGGATGAGCGTGGTATTGCTTTTATAAAACTACACATGCACAGACGGCTGAGCAAGTTTTCTAAGGCTTCGAAGAAAGGCTTTATTGCTGGGTGATATGTGACAATTCTAGCTATACTGCCTAAAAGACTGGAAATATTGGCAGAACCAGGACCAAAAGTTGCCATGTATCAAACATTGACTCTGTGGTCTGCACTGTGCTAATATAAAGAGAATTTATATCATTGCATCACTTAATCCTCGTAAGTACACCGTGAGGTAGTTACTATCATGATGGCCTTTTTAAAAATGAAGAAGATAATATTTTTATAGGTTAAATATTTGTTCAAGGTTAAAAAGAGAGGTGGAGTCAGGACCTTAAGTTAGCTCTTAGAGCTGGCACGCCTTTTCAGTGTTAGCATCAAATTTTACACACTTAATTACCTGGAAGAGGCTTCAGAAAGATGCCTTTGAAAGAATGTGCTAATAGTTGTAAAAGAAATCACCTGCTCTGCTCTGATCAAGGGGAAAAAATCTAAAATGAGAAGAGGATTTTATCCTTGTGCCGGTAAATCCAACAGCACCCAACACAGCGCATAGGGAATAATGAAGCTGCGTGTGTGCTATTGGAAGGTTTCTAATACTCTGCAAAGTGATTATCAAGCAAAAAAGAGTAAGTTTACTAACTTAAGGGAAATTATTTTTCTAGAGCAACATTTCTGCACTTGGTTTCCCACAATATTCATCCACTGAGAGAACGATTGGGGGTTTGGGAAGAAAAGAACGTGATTATTTCTCTGGCCAAAGGCATCTGGAGAATATGCAGTATTTGATACTCACAAATTCCATGAGCATATTAAAGATCCCAAGAATTTCAGTAGTATGAAAACCTACTTGCTTAACTCAGTATTTATCATACATTCAATAATTTGTCAAACAGTCAATCATATTAATTTGCTGAAAAACATGCTTTGGGAAATGTTGGTTTATGGAAACATGAGTATGTTTCACAAAACAAATACAAATTCAAATTATATTTTATGTTGAAAAGTTTTAACTTATTTGCAGTTTCTTAATAAGTGCCAGTTTTAAAGAGTGTGCTTGAATTTTACATATTTTTCCTCATCTGCACATTAAGTAGTAAATGCCTCTGATGAGAGTAAGAGCTCTAATAAAAAAACATCAGTTTTATAATAAACAAGGGATCAATTAGTAAATGTGCTGTGTTCTCTCCTGCAGAGAATAGAAGTCTGGCTGTGACAACAATCTACACATATCCTTGATATATGACCCTGTACATTATCATGCCATTTTATAATAAAGTATGGTAAATTTTAGACAAGTAAACCTATTCTAAGTAAATATTAATCTTTTACAAAAATTCAGAAGTTCTCATTGATATGGATTTTGGGTTCCAGTACATACCAGCATTACATGGTGATTATCTTCATTAGGAACTGCTGTGGAACGTTAGTGAGATTTCTCTCAAGAGGTGCTTCAGGAAAATTTTACTTTCTTCTCATGGTGGTTCATAAAGGAAATGATAGAGGCTTTGAAGTAAGTCAGGAAAAAAAAAAGCAAGACATATAAAAGAATTACTTTTAAATTACTTTTAATAAATTGAATTCAAATTAAGCTAAACCTTAAGTGAGTAGACCCTTGTAATATACACTTATTCCCCCTGACAAATATGCATCATAAAACTCGGGTAGAGGATTATGATTTTAAAAAGCAGGTGATTATAGAAAGTCTCAGACTGTTATTATTTTTTCTGCTTTTTTTTCTTTAGACTTCAGGAGCTCTCATTGGTTTTCTTTTCAACCATGAAAATGACTTGTCAGGATTTCTTATGCCAGATAGTTACTCAAATACTATTTTATACTATGTAAAAATTTGGGCAACAATCTAATTTACTTCTGAATTTATATATGGGACACAGAGAAAGCATTTTAGAATATAACTGAATCATAATTATTTTAGTTACTTAAAGGAGTTTCTCTGTGTGCATGCACACGCGCACACACACAGTGTTATATGTATCCTATATATTTTTATTTTTTTAAATATTTATTTATTTATTTTAGAGAGAGCATGAGTGGGAGGGGCAGAGGGAGAGGGAGAAGGACCCTGAGATCATGCCATGAGCTGAAACCAAGAATCAGACAGTTATCAAACTGTACCAACTGTACCACCCATGTATTCCATATATTGCATACGTATGTATATATGATATATGTGTAAAATACATGTGTGTATGTATAAACACATATGCAAATAAGTGCATGTGCATAAACAAATGCATACATATGTACGTATCTTGGTTTAATGTTGTTTTTGTTAACACAGAACTATGTTTTGTCCATATCATGGTGCTCAAGTATGCTGTGATGATAAACAATCTTACTTCATCATCCAACTTGTCTCAAGGGTTTGCAATTAAAAATTAACAGTAAAAATTCTCTCTACACTACTTTAGTAAAAATGAGACCAAATACGGGTGCCTGGGTGGCTCAGTGGGTTAAAGGCTCTGCCTTCAGCTCAGATCATGATCTCAGGGTCCTGGGATCGAGCCCCACATCAGGCTCTCTGCTCAACAGGGAACTTACTTCTCCCCCTCTCTCTCTGCCTGCCTCTCTGCCTACTTGTGATCTCTCTCTGTCAAATAAATAAATAAAGTCTTAAAAAAATTTTAAAATGAGACCAAATATAAACTTATTGCAAAGTTATCATAAATGCCATTTTCATTGATGAATATTGACTCAAATATAATTAAGAATATATGTTTTTATAATGTACCTCCATTTGATTTTACCTTTAATTTCACATTATTTGGGATTGTGTTATTACTTAATTGAAAACAAAATGAAATAATTTTGGGGATACCTGGGTTGCTCAGTTAGGTATATGCCTTCAGGTTGAGCCATGGTCTCCCCCACCATGTCAGGCTTCTGACTCGTAGGGAGTCTGTTTCTCCTCCTCCCCTTGCCCCTCCCCCTGCTTGTGCTCTCTCTGTCTCTCTCTCTTAAATGAATAAATTTAAAAATCTGTAAAAAAAAGAAACAATTTTGGGGTGCCTGGGTGTTACAGTCACTTAAGCACCTGACTATTGGATCTAGCTCAGGTAGTGATCTCAGGGTTGTGAGATCAAAACTCACTGAACCCAGAGTCTGCTTGTTTATCCCTTTGCCCCTCTCCCTAGCATTCTCTCAACTAAAATAAATAAATAAATAAATAAATAAATAAACAAACCTATCTTTAAAACCCAACACTTTCAATAATTTCTAAAGTAAAGTTTATTTTTTTTGAATTTTATAAAGCAATAAGTTCATTAAAGAATACATAGATTTCAATAGAATAAATTAAATTTTCTCTAGTATATTTTCTGTTAAAGTACTGTATTACATACTGAAGGGGTAAGAAAGATAAGTAATTCACTAATATCTTTGATCAAAGACTTCGTTGACTAGCAGTGAAATAAGTTTATGCACAAGTAAAACATGAATAATGGAACTCTCAGTAAAATTCATAATATCCAAAATGTGTAGGGTATAGTAAAAATTATTTTGTATTTTGGTTTGTATACCTATTTTATTTTTATATATTTTGAAGTATTCCTGAGGCTCTGTTTACTTGTAATTATTTGTTGCTTCTACAAATTCTCTTGAAACAAATGTAAAAAAGAAAATCTCAATAACAACAAAAAGGAAATTTATGTATAAAAGAAACCAAATAGAAACTACATAACTGCAAAGCAAAATAGTAAAGGGAAAAACAAAACAAAACAAAACAAAAAAAACCTGCTGGATGGGCTTAATATTAGAGTGGAAACAACAGAGGATAGAGTAAGTGAACTTGAGGACAGATCAATAGTTTACTTAATCTGAAAAACAGAGAGAAAAATGATTTGGAAGAAATGAACAGAGCCTCTGGGACTTGTAAGATAATTGACATTTTTATTATCAGAATCCCTGAAGGAAGAAGGAAGAGAGTGGGGCTGAACAAATATTCAAAGAAATAATGACTGACCACTTCACCAAATCTGGAAAAAGACATAAACCTGTGGGTTCAAGAAATCCAGAGAAATTCAAATAGAATAAATTCAAAGAAATACCCGTAAAGATGTATCCTAATTAACTTATGTATACTAAAGACAAAGAAAACATTTTAAAAACAGCCAAAGAAAAATGACTGTTATGTGTAGGGGAATATCAATTTAAATAAGAGTATTTCTCTTATCTGAAACGATAGAGGTCAGAAAGAAGTGGTGCAGTATTTTAAGTGCTGAAAGAGAGCTGGCAAAGTTGCATCACATATCTAGAGAGTAGTCTATAACAGGACGAGGCAGAAGCAGGGAGAACCATGAGAAGGCTGTTACGATAACGCCGCAGATAAATGATGGTAAACCTAGAAGTCAGGGTCTTGTTTTTTAAACTACTCTTGCTTTTACTCTGAATCAAGTTTTATATATTAATTTGTTAGAATTCATCAGGGAATAGGCATGAATTTATTATTTATTATTAATTATTATTGTATTATTATTATATGAATTTATTATTAATGTTTCAACTTTTAACACATAATCAAGGAAAACAATAGAAATAGTGACAAAAATATGTGACATTTTTTAAAATAAGGAACATAATTTAAGATTAAAAGGATTTTCCTAGAAGCCTAAGTAATGGAACAAGAAAAAAGTCATTAGAGTTTATTCAACCAAAAAGAGGAATAATCATGTAAAATTGGAGCTAATAGGAAAATACTGTATATCTCTTATAGTTAGGAAGGGCAGTGCTGCAAGTGGGACTTTTCCTAAGTATGTAAAAAAATATTTTTGAATTAGCACTTTTTAATTTCCCTTATGAGGAGAAATATTTTGATGTTTAGTGCTCCCATCATCAAAAAGAATTAAAGAATGAATTTATGAATCATTTTTTCTTCTGTAAATTTATAGGGAAACATAAGCACCATGTGGATACAATAATCTAAAATGTCATGATTGTGTATAATTTATTTTAAAGATGAAAAAGAAATAATCTGATTCAATTTTTTAAATGAGCAAGATGTATTTGCATCTTAAGTGATTAATTTTGCAGAACATCCCTGCTTTGTTTATTTTTATTTTTATTTTTTTTGAAGATTGTATTTATTTATTTATTTAGCAGAGAGAGAGAGAGAGAGAGAGAGAGCAAGAGAGGGGCAGAGGAAAGGGGAGAAGTATGCCCCCACTGAGCAGGGTCTTGGGAGCCAGGACCCTGGGATCATGACCTGAGGTGAAGGTAGACACTTAACTGACTGAGCCACCCAGGCACCTGAGAACATTCCTGCTTTAATTCATCAGTTTAAACTCTTAATTAATTTCTGCCTTTGACTTTTCTAAAAAAAAAAAAATACATGTATTCTTAGTTTTTAAGTATTGGAGAATTATATTGACTAGAGGAAGAATTACATATGTAGATTACAGAATTATATAGTATTACATATGCAGATTACAGAATTACATAGTGTTCTGACCAGTAGGAGTATGGTGACCCATTGAGACTAAATCTTCATTTACAGAGAAGTCAACAAAGAAGGAAAATTGTCTAGACCCTTTCCCTAGACTATGAAGAATGCATTTTTGCAAGGCTATTTATGATAGAAAGTTTTTAGAAGCTCATTATTAAGGTAATTGATAAAAATAGTTAAATGTCAATAAGCCTTTGTGTCTCATGTTATAACTCAATAACAAGTATATATCACCATTTCTTTTAATATATAACTATCTCAAAAAAGTTTATGTAATTTGTAAAGCTTGCCATATTATATTAACTTTATAGCATAATGATGGAGTTTACATTAAAATATTTTTTAAAATAATTGAAGAGCCTTATATGTAATTGAAGTAGTCAATGATATGTATACTAGATAGAAACCATCTATTTACTAAATATTTTAACACCTTTAATCAAATTAAAAAAGGATCAAATACAAGGTCAGAGCTCTGAAGAGACGTGTTTATTGTGCTTTATTCACATGGTTATTTCCTTCAGTAATTTAATTTTTTTCTTGCTTGCTTTCCTGGATTCTGAAAATCTTTAATGGGATCTTCACACTGATACATGTGTTACGGATTATCTCTAGTCAGAAGTCTTGAAACCATTGACGGATTACACGAAGAGTTTAGCATTAATAAAGAGTAACCATTTTCAGATCTTTATTTTGCTTCCTTTTATTGTTGTAAAACACCAAGTTTGTATTCAAATGAATACCTTTTAAAAGTTGCTTTGCATTTATATATTTGAAATCATATATATATATATATTTTTTTTTAATCACTATGAACACATTTTGGAAGTATATGTAGAAGTATTTAGTTAGATGTGCAATTCATTAAGCATCTATCAAATTCCAGTAAAGCCCTGCATTACCATACTTTATGATAATCCAGATTTGTTGTAATTGGTTTCTCTTTTGGCTTTTGGCCTTTCTCAGTTCAGTACGCAAATGGGGACACACTAGAATGGGCGAGGATTGGGGAATAGTGTCCTGAGAACTTAGCTGTGTATATGTGCCACTATCTTTACTTTTTTGTTTCTCATGAGAGTATAGATACTGAATGAAAAAATAAGTTTTAATTAATAATATGACTGTATGTTTCATGCAATGGAATGGTTATCATCCTACAGTTCTTTTAGTGCTTTTTTTTTTTATTAACATAATGTATTATTTGTTTCAGGGGTACAGGTCTGTGGTCATTAATCTTACACAATATACAGCACTTCCTACCGCAACACACACCCTCCCACGTCCATCCCCCAGCCACCACATCCCTCCCACTCCCCTCCCCTCCAGCAGCCCTCAGTTTGCTTCCTGAGATCTCTTAAGGCTTTTAGTGCTTCTCTCCTAACCCTGAGATCACAATCTGAGCCCAAACCAAGAGTCAGATGCTTAACTGACTGAGCCACCCAGCGCCCCATTTTAGAGCTTTTTATATAACTCTATTTTCTGTAAGGAAAGAAAAATACTCTGTAAACTAATTTTTATTATTGGTTATCTTAAATAAAAACTGATTCCCAGAGTCCCAAAGTACTAAAATAAAGAAATAAAATTCTAGCTTTATTTTTAAAAATGTCTACTGATACTTGTTTCAGCTAATTATATTTTTTATATGTGGAAGAAAGAACACGTTGATATGATCTTGTTATATTTATAATTCGGTATCTTATCTTTTCATTCCATCAGAAAGAGTCAGAAAAATAAAAAGACAAGTAGTCAGTTTGTAGTTTGAAGGGTTTTAGTGCTAACAGCATGTCCTATATTCAGTTTTGAGGATTAATGACAAATTTGGCACTAATATTGCCCTGATGTCTGGATTTTTGTTTTGTCGTCAGCAATCTTGAATAAATTATTTTCTAAAGCCCATATAATTTTCCCAGAAGTAGCATGCAAGCATTTGAAATGGTGTCCATATCCTTCCTAGCCTTAAGGGAATATAGAGAAAGGTAAATTATGCTAGCTTTTAAAATAATATCCAAGAAACATCAAGTCTACTCACTTTACATTACAGTGGCTTCAGACACATATAAAAGTGACATATTATTATACTAATAGATACTAAAGTTTTTTCCTATTTGTGGAACAGTGCAGAAAAGACAGTCACAATATTGCAACTGTACTTTTTACCCAATAATAAGCAAATACAATGCAAATTAAAGGCAAACCCTATTAAATTTATTCTCAGAGATCAGAACACATTCTACCTTAGTTCTAGACATTTATAAGCTCAAGCTTTAGCCCCACAGTGGTGGCACAGGCATCCTGTCTCTCAGCACTAGTATTTTTCAACATTAGTGTTTTGGGGTTTTTTGGGTTTTTTTTTTGCCTCCTTTTCCCAAACATTTTTATGGCAAGAGAATGACTTATAGCTGTAAGTAATAAACTCCAGAATGAAATGGTATACTTTAATTTCTATTTTTGACTTTGATGATATATATGTATCTAATATATTATCAAGTAGTAAAATATCAATTTGCTTCCTATTTTCTTTGAGGGGGCAAAGGAAGCATTAAATCCCATTTAACTTAGTAATTAAATACAGTCCATTGATAAAAACAAATAGCCTGCAAAGCTGCATGTTAAAAGTAGAGAATGATCAGGTCTAATACATACACAAGTTCTAGATATTTTGAATGTTTTCCTCACACAGGTGAAAGCAGAACTTCAGTAGAGCTAGGAGAAAACATTAAAAATTAGGTGGTTATGGCCAAAGAGACAAAAAGAGAAGAAACAATGTTTTCCTATTAATTGTAATTACAATTTTAAAAATTCTTTGTATTTTTAAAAATTCAGTTTTTAATAAAAAAATTTGGTTGATTAATTGATACATCAATTAATTATGTATCAATTAATCATGTACATCAATTATGTGATCAATTTCAGTGTGTATCTGCTCATATATGAGGTTATTTATGCAAATACACTTATTTTAAATATGAGGGCTTATAACAATCTACTAGTGAAGACCAAAGAATTAAAATTAGTTATTTTAAATAAATTAATTATTTAAAAATGTGTGTTATATTGCTCCCATTTTTGAGTTTAGAGTATTGTGCCCTATGTGGATTTCTACCTTTACACATGATATTAGTTTCCTATTGCTTCTTCAACAGATTGCCAAAAATTCATTAGCTTAGAACAACATAAACGTATTGTCTTGCTGTCAAGTCGGAAGTCCAACACCAGTCCCAAGAACATAGCATCTCTGTGACCATGTCTCCGTAGTCATATCTTTTTTCTTATTCTTCTGCCTCCCTCTTCATGTGCATGAGGTATAATTTAGTAATTCCACAGGTAGTATGTATCTGATAAGAAATTGTTCATCTTTACAGAAACACTGTAATAATACTCAAAACATAAAAACTACCAAAATTCCTTTTATTTTTTTCCACAATTCCTTCTATAGCTATAATGGATAACCAAATTGTGATGTGTCCAATCAGTGAAGTTTTATGTAGCAATTAGAATGAATGAATAGCAACTTTATACCACAATATGGCTTGATATTTTAAACACAGTTTTGATACTTAAGCTTGGGAAGAATTAATAAGTTTATCATAATAGGAAAGCTGAATAAATGGAGAGGTATATGGCCATTTTGGAGAACAATCTGGAAATACACAATGAAAATAAATGTGTTATTTATTGATATATATTCCATATTAACTCTGCTGTAAGAACTCAAGAAAATATCTTATGGGGTGTTCCTTGTATAGCTATATGTAGGAGCAGAAAGATGGAGAAACAGAGGAATTTATCACTATGGAAATGAAAAAATATGTAGTAAAATTTTGCAGTAGATATAAATCCCAAAGCATAATTTAAATAAAAATGAGAAAAAATGAGACTTATGTATAAGATCATCTATGTACATTTTTCATATATACTTTCAAATGTACATAAACTTATGGGAGGTGAATTCAGTACATAATTTACTAAAGAAGGAATAGTAGAACATGATTAGGGTGCTGGGACAACAAAGTATTAATGGTAATGATAAGTATAATAAAAGTACATAAATATAAAACCTTGTTCAGATTTATTACAATAGCATTCAATAAACAAACAAATAGAAAAAATTAAAAGGAGAGCATGCAGAGAAAGACAACGGTCGTATGATCTCTCTGATACGAGGAATCTGAGAAACAGGACAGAGGATCACAGGGGAAGACAGGAAAAGATGAAACAAGATGAAACCAGAGACAGAGACAAACTGTAAGAGACTCAAGCTCAGGAAACAAACAGAGGGTTGCTGTGGTGGAGGGGATGGGAGGGATGGGGTGGCTGGGGGATGGACACTGGGGGGTTATGTGCGGTGGTGAGCATGTGTATTGTGTAAGACTGATGAATCACAGACCTGTCTGTACCCCTGAAACAATACTTTATATGTTAAAAAATTTAAAAACTTTTAAAAAGAAAGAAAAAGAGGAGAACATGGAAAAAGTGATATTTTATAACATGGTATGACTTAATTAAAACAGTGTTCATGGTATCAGATACAATAAATGCCTTTATAGGATTGACTCTTGAGGACCGTAGTTTTCAAAATACATTTCATCCATCAATCGGGTGAACATAATTGCAAAGGTTGGCAAGTTTCCCAGTGTGTTCTGCTTGCCCCTTCCTGGACTGATGCTTGTTAGAGGCTTGGACTTGGATGCATGGCTGTGAATCAAACCTCAGCCTTGCCTGGATATTTATATCAGAGACGAGGACTTGGGAAGGACCTTAAGTAAGCAACATGCAAGGGCAAAGACAAACTGTGAAAACTGAACAGAAAAATTCTAACAATGTATATAAAATCATTACTGCAGCAGAAATATAGTCTTCAGACCATCTCCAAAGACCCAGACAACATTAAATTTTGAAAAGTACTTATTTTGAGAAAGAAAAAGAAAAGGAATAGGACTGTTATCATTATCTGGCCTCTGTAGGAAAAGATCCATAATAAAAGAACAAAGCAAAGAAGTTCCAGATGCCTTCAGTGTAGCGCTTAGACTGAAAATCTCTGAAATTATAGTTACAGAACGTTATTTGACATGACGTGTTGATATAGTAGTATTTCTAACAAAAGTCACAATGAAGGAATCTTAGCCAGGACAAGATGATATATTCAGTTTAGGAGAATTCACAAAGGGTTTCATAAATAGGACTGTATCCAATAAAACCGGGGAAAACACTGACTCTTAAATGTCAAGATAACATTTTTCAAAATTAAACTAATTAATTACTTAAGCAATTTCTGAGTTCTCTTTTGTAATTGAAAGCAAGGGACTTAGCGTGAAATGATGCTTGGAAGTATAAAAGTTTAAACCATTCATGCTAATTACTGAGCATCTAATGTAGAAATGTACCATGATAGATTCCTGGACACAAATGTTAACTGTAAATAAAAGAAGGTTTCTCTTTTGGTTGTCCTATGTTGGCAGGATAGAGGTTGTATGAGAATTTTTCTCAAGAGCCATTTTTATCTGTTATTGGTCAGGAGACCTAATTCACTTCATGTACAGAGTAAATTTTTCAAAGCATGGAGGAAACAGTATAGTCTCCTATACTTTTGAAAATAATAATTGAAACTCCAAAAATTAAAGTCTATAGCATATTTCACTTTCAAACATTGAAATGCGTGGATACATATATTTGAATAAGGAAAATAAATAAAGACTAGAGATGCAATTAATGCTGAGAAAAATTGGTAGAAACCAGAAAGTCCCTAGATGAACAATAGACTATTTTTACTACCATGACATGGTGACTGGAAAATCTGTCATATGTAACACTCTTCCAGGCTTTTTCTTTCTTTTTTTTTTTCCCAACATTTTATTTTGAAATAATTTCAGACCTACAGAAAAAGATACAGAATTGCTCAAAGAATTTCTACAAATCCTTCACAGATTATATTAACCTAATATTGTTTATCAACCCCAGAATTTTAGTACCTTAAGGCAGTGAACATTTATTTTCTTACATAGTGTCTGAGTGTAGGAATCTGGAAGCACTTTAGCTGAGTGTTTCTGGTTTGGAATTTTCATGAGATTGTAGTCAGGTTGTTGACTGGGGCTGCAGTCGTGAGAAGGTGTTGGAGAGTCTGCTGTAAGTACTCATTCATGGCTGTTAATAGGACACTTTCCTTCCTTGACTCACTCAACCTGTGGACCTCTCTACCCAGATGCTCGTACAGCAGGGCTGCTGGCTTTCCAGAGAGAGAGAGGAAGGGAGGGAGAGAAAGGGAACGTGAGGCTGAAGGAGAGGGAGAAAAATGCCTTTAATGACAATCTCAGATTTCTACTACACCATTTCTGTCGTAACGATTTTGGGCTAAATCCAGCCCAAAGTCAAAGGATGAGGCTTGCCTGCACATCTTGAAGGAAGAAGTATCAAAATGTCTACAATATTGAAAGTCCCAACCCAGATTACCCAAGTGTTAATATTTTATCCCATTTGCTTTATCATTCTACCTCTTATTATTTACATTTTGGGGGGGGGACTTCTATGTTACAGACATGATGCTCCCTTACTCCTAAAAACTTCAGTGTATATTTATTAAAAACAAATGTATTGTTTTATATAACTGTTGTGTAATTTTCCAAAATAAGGAAATTAACATTGATACAATGTTATTATCTGATACACAGACCTTATTCAAGTTTTTTATTTGTTCCACTAAATCCTATGTTGAAAGAAAAAAAAGTCTGCTCTTGGATCAGACCAGGATTACTCATTGCATTTAGTTGTCATAGTCTTTTTTTTTTTCCTTTTTTTTCTCCTTTTCTTTTTTCTTCCCCTTCCCCTCCCTCTCTCTCTTTTCTCTTCTTTCTTTTGTTCATTTCCTTCATTCCTTCTTTCTTTTCCTCCCTCCCTCCCTTCCTTCCTTCCTTTCTGTTTTTCATTTTATCATCATCTTTTTGCTATCATTTAAATTAAAACAGTACCCTAGGCTTTCTTGTTTTCCATGCCCTTGACTCTGAAAAGTCAAGAACATTTATTTCATACATTGTTCTTCAATTTTGGTTTGTCTGAATATTCCTCATGATTTGATTACGGTGATATGTACTGGCAGAAATACCATGTATATGAATTTTGATGCTCCCCAGAGCATTATATTAGAAGGTACTTGTCTCTCTTGTTATTAGAGACCTTAATTTTGATCACTTGGTTAAAGTGATGCTTGCCAGATTTTTCTACATTAATGTTACTGTTTTTCTCTGTGTAGTGTATTAAGCATCTTATAGGAGATACTTTGAGATTATGTAAATACGGAGTTGCCCATCACAATTTCATTTCTGTGTGATGATTTTTTACTTGAAAGTATTATTACTATGATGGTTGTCAAGGAGTATTTGACCACATATCCTTAGGCTAAGTATCTGCGGAGGCATAAGCAATATTGAACTCTAGTTGGTCAGTTCATAGTGGTTCATAGTGGTAAGAATAAGCAATTTTGACACTGTGAGCATTCTAGGATTGAGAAAACAATATATAACCTGTAATAGAATCTATACTTCTTCCGGAGAACTACAGATGCAGAAAGGGAAGAAAATCAAATGTATCCTGTGTGAGCGCACACACACACACACACACACACACATTCATGTATTTCTTTTTTTTTTTTTTTTAAGATTTTATTTATTTGACAGACAGAGATCACAAGTAGGCAGAGAGGCAGGCAGAGAGAGAGGAGGAAGCAGGCTCCCTGCTGAGCAGAGAGCCCGATGCGGGGCTGGATCCCAGGACTCTGAGAGTATGACCTAGCTGAAGGCAGAGGCTTTAGCCCACTGAGCCACACGTCCCTATTCATGTATTTCTTGACTCATTTCTCTTAGAGGGTCTCAAATCAGTGACATTCCCACAGAAAAGAGTATAGTTAATACCCAGAACCCATATTTGATTTCTAAACCAACCAAAGATAAGCAGATTTCTTGGCAAAATTAATGATTTCAGGCCTGATGCTGGGAAAGAGTTTGAAATATCTTGCTATGCCAGAAATAGGGAAATACTCAAAGAGTGCTGAAGGCACGGTAGCCAGCCTTAAGGGTCTTCCAATTACCAACTGATGAGTACTTTGAGTGTCAAAATAAATAGTAATAGTTAACAGATTATAGCACATAAAGTAATTAAGAATTCTTGAATAAATAAATGCAAAAAAGGGAAAGCTCTCTTACAACAAATTGAGAACTAATAAATGTAAAAGATGCTGGCGAGGATGCGGAGAAAGGGGAACCCTCCTACACTGTTGGTGGGAATGCAAGCTGGTGCAACCACTCTGGAAAACAGCATGGAGGTTCCTCAAAATGTTGAAAATAGAACTACCCTATGACCCAGCAATTGCACTGCTGGGTATTTACCCTAAAGATACAAACGTAGTGATCTGAAGGGGCACATGCACCCGAATGTTTATAGCAGCAATGTCCATGATAGCCAAACTATGGAAAGAACCTAGATGTCCATCAACAGATGAATGGATAAAGAAGATGTGGTATATATACACAATGGAATACTATGCAGCCATCAAAAGAAATGGAATCTTGCCATTTGTGATGACGTGGATGGAACTAGAGGGTATCATGCTTAGCGAAGTAAGTCAATCGGAGAAAGACAATTATCATATGATCTCCCTGATATGAGGGAGAGGAGATGCAACATGGGGGGTTAAGGGGGTAGGAGAAGAGTAAATGAAACAAGATGGGATTGGGAGGGAGACAAACCATAAGTGACTCTTAATCTCACAAAACAAACTGAGGGTTGATGGGGGGAGGGGGGTTGGGGGGGTGGGGTTATGGACATTGGGGAGGGTATGTGCTATGGTGAGTGCTGTGAAATGTGTAAACCTGGCGATTCACAGACCTGTACCCCTGGGAATAAAAATATATTATAAAATGTTTAAAAATAAATAAATAAATAAAATTAAATTAAAAAAAAAAGTAGTGAGGAAATTAGAAAATCCTTTCACATTTTAATAACCTCACAAAATGCTCTTGGTAAGTTAAGCAATATACCAGTTTGTGTTCCATACGTCTGCTAATGATGAATGACTTTGGGATCTGGTTCTTACTTGGATAAAATTGGGGGCAGATAACTGTATAATTCCCAGCTTGCTAGTTTTCTCCCACAATTATTAATCATGTATAACATGAGTAAAACTGGTATGTGATTGGAGGGATAACCTTTAGTCACTATAAATTACTTTATTGTATATAACTCAAACTCACATATAAACAATGTAACTTAAATAATACATCATCCGTATGAATACTAAACTATGCTGAGTAACACGATTAATAACACCTTGTTTGTCTGGCGCCCGCTACGCTGTAGGAGCCTCAGTCCAGGTGAGTGCTGCGATTCACGTCCCACTCACAGCAGGGAATCTGACAGATGTTATTTCTTTGCTGACAATTTTATCTCTGAAGAGTGAGCGAGAGTTATGGGGACCGGCCCCAGGAACAATTACCACAGAAAAAGGAGTGCTGGCTGGTGAAAGGGATGGAAACCGAGGTACTAATCATGTCATTAAGCTGCCTGAAATAGTTGTGAAAGGTATTCATTGCCCTCAGGCTTGTATAATAAACTTGAGAAGGAACATTGTAAGATTTTAAGAAAAATTTTCAAATTTGTCCCATTACAGAAAATTTACATTTCTAAAAACATGAATTTATGACATTTTGCCTTAAAAATTTGTCAAATTTCCCGTTACTTGTGAGATAGTCTGGAGTTCTTAGCCAAACAGTTCATTTAATGGTATAGTCTTGCCTAATACTTTACTTCTATCTCTCGGTTACCCCAATGCCTCATTCAAGTTCTATAAACACATGTACACACCACCACAACACCCTGCTACACATATACATACACACCCATATACAAAATTTATAAATCTGTCTTTGCACTGTGTGTTTGAAATTTTCTAAGCACTTTCTGAGCTTCTTACCATTAAGAAGCTATGACTTTGCCCTCCTTTCACTTCTTACAGACATTCACACCGTATGGATTGTTTGTGAGAGTCAAAATTTAGTTTCTGACCATGTAGTCACTAAAATGTAAAGTGCATTAAGACAGAATAGTGCATGGCCTTTAATTAATGCTTGGTAAATATTATTTCAATAAATATAGTTGAATATTTACAAATGTTATCAGTTATGGAGAAGAGAGGCAAACATCAGTACAGACCATTAGCTGGAGAACTTGGATTTTAAAAGGTCAAGATCAGAAGACATAAAGATAATGTTGGGGCCAATTCCACGTTAAAACCTGTTAAACCCCTAGGACCTGCCTGGGCCTACTTAGCCGTAGTGACTCCATGTTGCCTAGGTAGACATTTTGTTGTTTAATAAACGCCTCAGCAGTTACTAGTATCGGTTCCAGGTAACCGTTGCTAAAATACACAGGTAGGAGACATCCAATCAGCCAAACCCACATATATAGATGCCTGCGGTTGTGCCCTATAAAACTAGCCTGTAAGACCAAGGGGCGTCGCTGTCTTCGGAGGCGGCCCTGGCCGGTCAGTCTGACTTCTAATGCTTGGCATAGAATAAGGCTTTGCGTAACTTTGTCTCTGTCTCATTCCTTTGATAACGGACCCAACAATAGAAGCAGACTAACTGGGCTGAAAAGAAAAGTATGGTTACATCAAACTGTATGAATTTTGACAGGAGTTTTAATGCTACAGGGACTAAAATATATTACAGATGTTAAGAACAGATTTCCAGGTAAAAGAACTAACGTGTTTGCTTGTTTCACTGTCAGGACAGACATTGCAATGGAAACTTCAGTTTAACTTGGGGACCAGAAATAGTGGAGATAGAGAATAAGACAGAACACTAAGTATGTAATGGTTCAGAGTTTTCCCTTAGCAGGAAATGGTATGAACATGAAGAATTCTAAATTTATCTAGAAATACACCTGCACACTGAAATACACCCAGATGCTCCATAGTAAAGCTGCTGAAAACCAAAGACAGAGACCATCTTAGAGGGAGTGTGAATGAGGAGAAGTTTCAAATGATGACCATTAACACTGACAGATTATTTCTCAAACTGAACTGTGGAAATCAAAACCAGAATGGGCGCTTCACGTGGGGAAATAAAATAACTTCCACCATAGAATTCTATATAGAATAAAAATTACCCTTCATAAATTATGGCGAAATAGAGACTGTTTTGGGGCAAACAAAATTCAAGAAGAATTTAAGAAGAATTATCACCACATTAAAAGAAATGCTAAAGGACAGTTACAGACACAATATTTACAGATGAAAACATCTATTCACAAAGGGGTAAAGAGAATGGAACTGAAAGTAAATTCAAAGAGCATGTCGTATGCAGTTTAAAATATATAAAGAGCTAAGATATAGGAAGATAATAGCATGAAATATGAGAAGGTATTAAATGAAGTTGAAGAGTTTTAATACCATCTGTGCATGATGCAGACAAGTACTAATATGTATTAGACTTGAAGAGTCAAGGCTGCATGTGGCTGTAAAAATGGTTTAGAACAGGGAAAATAGGAGCATCTGGGTGGCTCAGTCGGTTAAGTGCCTGCCCTGGGCTCAGGTCATGATTCTGGAGTCCTGGGATGCAGCCTGCACTAGGCTCCCTGCTCAGTGGGGAGCCTGCTTCTCCCTCTGCCCCGCCCCTGCTCATGTTTTCTACCCCCACCCCACCCTATCTCTCGCTCTCAAATACATAAATAAATTTAAAAAAATAAATAAATAAAATCTTTTTTAAAAAAGGGAGAATAAAATACTACATTAAAAATACATAAATATTTGGCAAGAAGAAAGAAATTCAGGAAGAACAGATGGGGAAAATAGAAAACTAATAGTAAGATAACAGGGGTACACCTGATTACATTAGTAATTACATAAAATGTAGATGAGACTAAAGCATTCTAATTAAAAATAATGTTCAGGGGCACCTGGGTGGCTCAGTAGGTTAAAGCCTCTGCTTTCAGCTCAGGTCTTGATCGCAGGATCCTGGGATTGAGTCCCAGATAGGGCTCTCTGCTCAGCAGGGAGCCTGCTCCCCACTCCCCACCCCGCTCTCTGCCTGCTTGTGATCTCTCTCTCTCTCTCTCTCTGTGTCAAATAAATAAATAAAATCTTTAAAAAATAAATAAATAAAGATAATGTTCAGAAAAAGGTTGACCTAAATATATGTTCTTTATAAGAATGCAAATAAATTTAAAATGAAAGTATAGAAAAGATATATTATGCAAAGATTAATCAAAAGAAACTGTCCCAAAAATAAATTTTTAAAAATATTCTTTTAGTAATAAAAGTAAATGCACTGCTACATACATCAACATGGGTGGATCTCAGAAATATAATATTGAATTATAGAATCTATGGGTCCATTCATATGCTTTTCAGAAACAGGCATAGTTACAAGATGCTGGTTGACCCTGAAGATGAAGGTGGTAGGGATTGAAAAGAGATTGTGAGGCGTCTGGATTGCTGGTGATGTTTTATTTCTCACCCTGGATGGTCATTCCACACGTGTGTTCCCATTGCGTTAATTCATTAAGCTATACATTTATGAATTACACTTCTTCATAATGTCATGTTTCAGTCAAAGGTTTATTTTTAAAAAGTAAACTGTTGTGGAATTCATAAAGAATTTTAAAAAGGTTAGTTTATTAAAGGTAACATAAGTCCAGAAGTAATGTTAATGCCTCACAGAAAATGCATGTTTTAGGAGCCCATGTATTTGTGGAAGGAATAGGTGACAAAAATTGGCTTAAAATTTTCAGCAACCAAAATTAAAAATGCAGAACGAGAAACGCAGGTTGTACAGTTTTCATGAACTGATGACAAGCTGTGGATTAGAGTAGCACAAATATTCCTGGTATGAGACCACAGAGGAAATTCTTATTCATCCTCAAAAAAAGAAGAAAAATCTACAGTGTACTGAATATTAACTCTAACAATAACTTTAGAGTAAATATAAGGATGATTTTCAAAAAACTCTGATTTCCATTCATTAAAATTAAAAAACTTGGAAGTATGGAAGGGATTTCCGGGGGGGGTTGGTTTGAATCAAAATCCTATGATAACATTTTTAAAATAGGCTTATTTGGTTTAACTACAGAGAGATTTCAATATGTCACTAAAAAGAGTTGGGCATGATATTTCTTTTAACTCTGTCAAGGTCACATTCGCTAACAAGTACTTGGAACGCAGCTCTCCTGTACTGCCAGCTTGTGCTGGGCCATATGCTGTGACAATCAGTGAGACAGAAGGTGAGATTAACATCCCCTATGAGATGTGGGGAGCCTAACACGCACAGGTGCCTGACCAGAAGGCCACGGCAGAGTCACAGAGGTGGACCAAGATCATTCCTGCTAAGTTTCTCCCCACAAAATAAAAGCTTAGGGTGTCTTTCAGCATATATATGAGTAGATAATAATGTCCACAAAGTTCTGTGGACTATAGGGTGATGGCAGAAGTTTGATCTGGAAATGTTTCTGTAAGTGAAACATCTCCAGTAGTACCTCTTTCTCCCCCCACCCTTTTTTTTTTACTACCATCGCACTATCAGTAGCCCCTAAGAAACATTTACGATATTATTCATCCCGCTAAGTCCATGCTAAGTGATAGAAGCTTACATATATTATCCACTTGGTGCCTTAAATAGTCCAATAGTAATGGCAATGCTAATAGTTAACCAAATAATAAAGACTCATTGTGTGCCAGACACAGTATTAAGATCTAGACATAATTATCCAATTTAATCTTCCCAACACTCTAAGAATTACCTTAATAGTATTACTTCTGTTACATAAAAGAGGAGGATCAGAGTATGGACAGGTTAGAGTCATACAGAAATGAGATTCAAGAGCTAAGGTATAAACCCAGGTGTGTATGGTTAAATTTGTCCTCTAAGCTGAAGGTATTGCTATCATATTTTCATTACTGAGAACTCTGAAGTTTACAAGGGTGATATAAATAGGCCAAAATCATGTACATTAAAAAACATGGAGGGTAGAATTAAACTCAGTTCTATTTGGCTTGACATTAAGGACACGTTTATTTGATTATAATAAACCAAATGCTTTCATACTAAGCCTGATGCGTATAGTACAGTCACTGACAGTCCTTGCCTGTCACTGCTGGCACAGTGCCTACGATGTTTTAGGATCTCCTCTGTATTGCATGATAATTCTCTGCATATATTCTCTTATTTATGGCATTCACAGGAGGTATATTTTCTCATTACTCCCATTTTACAGATAGGAATATTGAGGCTTGGAGAAATTAAGTAAATTGACTAGGATCACAGGGCTAGAGATTCAGCTCTGAAGAATCCAGAATAAAAGATAATTGGCAAAATTAAGCAACCTGATTGAAATATATATATATATATATCAGGTAGGAAACACAAGAATAATTGCAAGTGTCCCAGCAAACACAAGTCAAAAAGAGAAATTCATAATAAATAAATGTAAATTAAGTATCAATTATTGCATTTCAACGCCCAGTTTGGTAGCGATGTGGAAGACCGAGCGTTTCCAGCGTGGCGCACCGTACGGAAATGGGCACATTCTCATGCTGCCACAGACAATCTGACGACGCACACCCAGAACGGCGCACACCCAATTCTAGGGCTCTCGGGGGCTCAGGCAGTGAGCCTCCAACTCTCCGTGTCTTCTCGGCTCGTGATCTCAGGGTCATGAGGTTGGGCCCAGTGGGAAGTCTGCTTGGGGTCTCTCCCTCTCCCCTTCCACTGCCCTCACTTTCGCGTGACCTTGCTCACTCGCTCTCACGTAAGTAAATAAATTTTTTTTTTTAAAAACCACATATATACAATTCTATAGTAATATGCAGTTTCTTTGATTTAGTAATTATCCCAAGGAATTGATACGAGGTGTATACATGAGAATGTCCATGACTGTATTAATCACTATAACAAACATGATAAAACACACAATGGAATTTGGCTTTCAAGGAGGTCTGATTAAAGAGAGATTAGCCCAAATAACTTAGTTATTATTAAAGTTGCTTGTATAAATTTTTAAAGCAATTGAAGAGGCAAACAAATATATTAACAATATTTGTTTTGGGTCACAGCACTGTATTAGTTTCTTAGGGCTACTGTAACAAATTACCACAAAATGCGTTGTTTAAAAACAACAATTCATTCTATCCTGGTCCTAGAGGCTAGAAACATGAAATCACGCTGCTGGCAGGGTCATGCTTCCTGGCCTCGACCTAGACTGGGGTGGTGGCCAGCAACGCTTGCCCTTGCTTAGCTTACAGACGCGTCACTCCCATCTCTAGCTCTGTCCTACGTGGCATTTCTTCTGCTCCTTCTGGTGTTGCTCTGTGTCCCTGAATGACCTTCGTAAGGATACCAGCCACTGGATTTAGGGCTCACCCTAAGCCGGTAGGACCTCATCTTACCTGATTATCTCTGCAAATAAATTATTTCTAAATAGGGTCACATTCACATGTACCTGGGGTTAGGATTTCAGTGTAACCTTTTTTGGAGGAAATAATTCAACCCAAGTAGGCAATTTAACAATTAATAGTAATCAGAAAGTTTGCTTTTCGTTCAAGGATTTACTTTATTTTATTTTATTTTATTTTATGATGTTATTTATTTATTTATTTGACAGAGAGACACAGCGAGAGAGGGAACACAGCGGGGGAGTGGGAGAAGGAGAAGTGGGCTTCCAGCCTAGCAGGGAGCCCGATGAAGGGCTTGACGCGGGACTCGATCCCAGGACCCTGGGATCATGATCTGAGCTGAAGGCAGATTCTTAATGACTGAGCCACCCAGTTGCCCCAAGGGATTTACTTTAAAGGAGGTACATAAATAATAATAATAATATCTGGAAATTAAGTTTTTATGAATTAATTTTTTTAAAAGATTTTATTTATTTATTTGACAGACAGAGATCACAAGCAGGCAGAGAGGCAGGCAGAGAGAGAGGAGGAAGCAGGCTCCCTGCTGAGCAGAGAGCCCGATGCGGGTCTCGATCCCAGGACCCTGAGATCATGACCTGAGCTGAAGGCAGAGGCTTAACCCACTGAGCCACCCAGGCACCCCTGAATTAATTTTTCACCCAAAATATATTACTTCAGCCAAAATGGTGGTTTGGAATGGATCTGGCATTTATGAAGCACTAGGACATTTTGATACCTTTTTCCTGTGGAGATTGAGATATGTTTTCTGGTAACAGTTTGTAAATTAACTAGTATATGACAAAAGGACTTTGTTAGTCACTTAGCAAAAATGGTCAGCAGGAGCTTCCTGATACATATTGTCCTTATTTGATGATCCCTTTGAGATATAAAGGGAATCTTTTCAAAGAACTAAAAATACTCGTGAAAAGAACTCTGCTAATTCAGCTCAGTTTTTCCCCCAATGAGAAGAAATAGTAGGAACAAGGAAGCTTCAGTGCTTCCGTCACAACCCCCCAAATAATTTACACTGCTCTCCCTATTTTCTTAAACATCATTATGCCCTTTTTCCAGCTTTATTAGGATATAATTGACATGTAACGTTGCATATATTTAAGGTGTACAACATGGTCATTTGATACACATATTATGAAATGATTATCACAATAGGGTTAGTTAACAATACCTCATATAATTACCTTTTTTGTGTATGTGGTGAGAACTTTTGAGATCTAGTTTCCCAGCAAATTTTACTATAATGAAAAAGCCAAAGAAACTGAAAAGCCACCTCAGTAACCCGTGTTACTCAGCTACAAAACTGTGACAGGATTTTGACTGCACAACCTTCTTCCCACTCGGTTCTGTTCGTGCAGTTGCACAAATGATTTCTCCAGGGGTTGTGCCCTTTCCCCAGCGCTCACACACTGTTCTCGTGTTTGATACGCACAGTGTCCCAGGTGGGATGTGACAAATCACAGACGACCGTCCTTGGCGGTTACCACCTTTACAGGCGCGCTGCCACAAACTCCAAACCCCCCACGAAATGTGTGTCACGGACCGTGAAGCCCCACAAATACTCCCTTTCATTGCGCTCTATGCGTTTGGGAGCTTAGGGACTTTAATGGTACCAGTCACTAGTACCTGTGGGATCCCAAGGTGCTGGGTACTGGCGGGAGAAGAAGCTGACGGGTGACGTCGACGTTTTCATGCAGCGCAGGGTGATACATGAATTCCGGGGTTCGTTTCCCGACGCCGCAGGTGAGGACGCCTGGCCTCTGCCCTCTCAGAGCTCACTGCACGGCGGGGAGCGGAAAGGTGTGTGTCTGCCCCCGGGCCGACGGCTGACAGCGCGGCAGGCCGGCAGGTGAGGCAGCCGCGGGGCGCGCAGGCGCTTCCAGGAGACGGGGACTTGCTCTGGACCGTGCAGGGCACCGAACACCTCCTCGGGAATGGTGACGGGACCAAGGCCTGGGGCGCTCGCCGCGGCGAAGGGAGTGCGGAGGCTCCCGAAGCAGCCTTTCGTTTGCTGGCAGGACCTTCCGAGGACGGGGCCGTCACCAGAAAGGCCAGAGGTCGCCGTCAGCTCAGGACAGGCTTTATGCGACACTGAGGAATTTGCATTTTGTCTTTCAGGCGGCGGAGGACGGGGCCGCTTTGCTGGTGCCGTTCCTGCGCGGCTGTGTCGCCGCACGACGACGTGCGGTGGACACGCGAACCAGAGAGCAGCTGCGCCACGGGCCCCCCGTTACGGAGGAAGACACAGAAAATCATCAAGCAACAAGCGTGGGCGGTACCCGCTGAGGTGCGCAGCACGCGGAATGCGGTAGCAAAGGGCTGCGGGAGGCCCTCGAGTGCCCACTGTTGCGCCCCGCCGGGCTCCGCTGTGGCGGCAGACGGGCTCCCTACCCACGGCCTGGGTGGGAACTCGAGAGCAGTTCACGTGGCAGCTGCGGAGGACTCTGCCGTCTGTGGCCGCCCCCAGGGGCAGAAGGAGCAGGAGCTGGGAAGTTTGCGCCGTAACCCTCGGAGGACGGATCACGCGCGCGCGACGGTGGCGGTTCTCCGATTGCACAGACGTTAAGCGATGCCCCAGACCGAGAAATGATCTTCCCTCTAGATCTCATGAAACTGCAAACTGCCAAACACTTGCAAGTTTCTTTTTTAAATCTTTAGAGAGATTAGAGGGCTAGGGAGCGTGTTCTTTTACTCCAAGTCTAGGCTGATTTTGATCTTTTAAATCTAGGCCAATGCATGCCCTTAAACCAATAAAATAGGGCACCTGGGGGCTCAGTCCGCTGAGCATCTGCTTTCGGCTCAGGCGACTCCCTGCTCGGCGAGGAGTCTGCTCCTTCTCCCGCTGCCTCTCCCCCGTACCTGCTCTTTCTCCCTCTCTCACATAAGTAAGTGAAATCTTTTACAGATTCAATAAAATAATAGGATTATAAATGTGAAATACAGCCCGTCAAAATTGATACAGAAATATAACTTTTAGCTTTGATATTTTTCTCATTTTAATTTTGGAAACACATTCATTCATTATATTTAGGAGTAAAACTTAATTTGTCCTTGGAGAAAGATTTAGTGTCTTCTTCTTTGTGAGGTAATGGAAAGAGAGCCCGTGTCAACTTTCTGATTAAGGAATCACAGGAGTTACCATATGTCGCCCGAGAATCACCATTGCTCTAGTATGTTTCCCATAGCAAACTTGGATGCGACGAAAATCTTTTTCACTAACGTTTAAATATGAGTTTATTATGACTTAATTTGAAGACGTAATTTTTGTTACTCATGATATCTCTAAGCAGGTTTTTCTACAGTAATAGAAGTTTAAAAACTGACAGATTTGACAAAGTCTATTTAAACTGTATCTACATTTATGCACTGTGACATACTTACGTTTACACTAGTGTAGGTTTATTTAGTCATATTTTGCAAAAAATACAAATGAACAGAGTTTTCTTTTTACATATGAATGTATCCGGTAAGTACGAGGACTTTCTTGAAGATGTAGTTGATTCCTCTTCAAATTTTCCCTCAACCTATCAGCCAGAAACTGTATTTTTTATCCTTACAGATATATTCCAAAGTGAATAGGGAACATGAATGAAATAAACATAATTTATTCAGCCACTTTAACGATGAAGTATCTCAAAGAATCTTGTCTTAGAAAATGTATTAATGAGTAATATCTTTTGAAAGTTCTTACACAACATTGGTTGACCAGGTCACATAAATGTGCATGAGCGTGTACCATCAGAACAATCGCTAAAGCCTGTTTTTTTTTTTTTAATTGAGGTATAATTGACATATAATATTAGTTTCAGGTATACAACATGTCGCGGCCGGCGCGACAACACGACCAGGGTCCAGAGGGTAAGAGGATGGTGAGACGAAGACGAGACGTAAAGAGATGGGGGCAGGAGGGACACAGTGGATGATGTCCAAGCAGTGCCAACTTTATTACGAAGTGTGCATGATTATATAGAAGCAGAAACACTTAGGGGAGACTAACCTCCCACCACATACCAAAAATAGTTTCTCCAGGCTCCCATTTACCAGTTCCCTTAAGTTAAACACGCGGACATCCTGATGCCAGCATGTTGCTTACTTATAGATAAGTTCTCTATTGAGGAAGGGATTGAAGAAAGGCGCCCGATGCATTTTATGGCCCATGCAAGAACAGCAAGGTCCACGCATGGATTTAAGACTTAGGCCTGCATGTCCTGTTCCTGGATAAACTCCAATGGGTAGTCACATAGGTGATCATGAGACTCATAGTGCAGACCCTTTCTCAGCGCTACTCAACCTTTCCATTGCTGAGGTTGCTTAACCCCTTAATGTCAGGGAGGCGCAAGTCAGGGCCTGGTTTGGCTCATATCTCAAGCTTCTGCGTGGCTTCTCACAACAACATAATTATTCAATATTTGTAAATCCTGCAAAATGACCCCATGAAGGCTGATGCTTCTATTACGCTGTCAATAGATCCCACAGAATGATGCTTCCTTTGGAAGTATCATGGATATTAGAAATAAGAGAACAAATATGGTAAACAGAAAGGAAGTGTGTAGGGGGGTGCTTTAATGGGTGATGGGATTAAGGTGGGCACTTGTGGTGAGCACTGGGTGTGGTGTGGAAGTGCTAATTATGGTACACCTGAAACCAGTATTACACTGTATGTTAACTCACTGGACTTTAAATAAAAACTTTTTTTTAAATTATAGGCCATAGATATTATAGATAAAAATTCGTATTCTTTTTGCAATATGATCACATATGCTTATTTAAATATATAGTTTTTTTAAGTAGAAATCTGATTAAGAAAGAGCTTAATCATACTTCAGTTTTTATTTATTAGCTTAATTGATTCTTAAAGCTGATTAGGTACATCAAAATTATTTACATTTCTTCGTTTTGGTAAGCAAATGTGGTTCCAGTAAAATTTTCTGATATTTTTTTCTTCCAGTCTTCTGTCTTCCCCATTAATACACACACACATAACTATATATTTAACATTTTTGCATCCATAGTGCCTGTAAATTACAAGAGCTGTTTTTATTAATTTGACATGATATTGAAAGAATTTTTCTGACATTTGAATAGGAAGGGTTTCACCTATTTTATGAAACACAGCGATACAAACAGATGAAATATTGGAGTAGGAACTGTCAGGCAAAAGTAATGACAGGAATGCTAGGGATATTGCATTGAAAACAAAACCTAACCTAGGCCAAAACTTCTAGAAATTAAATTCAAAGGTTTGTTAAACCCTATACTTTTTCATTCATTATAAAAAGGTAAATTACCAAAAAAAATCAAGGCTGATAAAGGCCAAGGAAGGAGAAAGTATGAGAGGTAAATATAAAAGAGATGGTGAAAATTAAAATCCTTGCTTCATGTCAACATATTTTCCTTCAGTATAGACAGGAAATAAAAGCAAATAATTGTAAAACTGAAAAAATTATATAAGCTTCTGATTGGGGTTTCATTGTTAACAAAGATTAAGCTATGTTTACATAGCTTACATACACACTTCCTTTCTGTTTACAAATGTTTGTCCAGACTCTTTCATAAAGAAATCTTCAAAAAAAAAAAGAACTTAATTATTGTAAATTTATAGTACCATAATGTTCCTAAGATTGATGAAATATATAATGCTCAAGTTAATTTGTTTCACACTTTAATTTTCATTTTTATATGTTTTCAACAGAGAAGGTATAAGAATTATACAGGGAACTCATATATCTTTTTTAGACTCATAATTTGTTGACACTTTGCCCTATTTGTTTATATGCATACAAATAAATAAATGGGAATTTTTCCTGATTTCTGAGAAAAGGTTGGAGATATTATGTTCTTTGCCACTAAATGTTTTAGTATGTATTGTTTTATGGACAAAGGAAGTAAGTCTCTCACATGACTACAGTATAATGATCAAAATCAGAGAATTTCAGTAACATATGTCCATATTGTAATTCGTATTCCATATTTAGATGTTATCCATTGTCTCAATGACATCTTTTATAACTTATTTTTCCCCTAATTCAAGAACCAATCTAGGACTGCATAATTTATTTAGCCGTCATATTTGTCTAGCCTTCTTTAACATGAAATCATGTCTAGATTTTCTTAATCTTCCTGCCCTTACAAATTTTTGAAGAGTAGAAAACAAGTATTTTATAGATTTTTCTTTAGTTGAGATTTATCTTATGATGAGATTCAAGTTATGCATATTTGGAAGAATACCAGTGGCATGATGTTGTTTCCTTCTCAGTGCATCGTTTCAGAGGCACGTGATGTCGGTATGCCCCAATATTGATGATGTAGCCGTATACTCTCAAAATCTCTTTCTTGCTCAGGGTTGATTTGGGTAGAAAGCTGGTGGTCAGCTTCTCTCACAGTATCTTTTCAAGGATTCCAGGCCCCAGATAGGACTCTTGAGAGAAAAATATGTGAAATGCCTTTTTTATAAAATAAAATAGTTTCATAAGCTGTGGCTATCCAGTAGAAGACTTGATGCATAATGATATTAATTTGGGGTGTCTGAACCCTTTCTTCATTGCCTTCTAGTGAACAGTGGTTTTCCTGAGCAAAAGTGAATCCATTAACATTTTTAAATAACATTTCACAATACCTGTTCCTTCTGGAAATTTCAGTGTCATCATACCTTGGTTTTCAGAGTATTTCTGAGGGTGTAGTAGTTTCATTCATAATCAGTTTGTGGGTTACTGTTACTCTTTTATGCTCCCCAACAACGAGTGATCGTTTATGTTATTTTCTGCACAGGACACTCCTGCTAACAGAGTAACTGCTTTTATGTGTCCCTGCTAAAGAACTAGCTTAAGCCCGCATCCGCCCCTTTTCTTTTGTCACTAACTGTAGTTTCACATTTTCCAACTAATCTTTACAGCAGTCTTTTCTGCCATCTGGTTTCCAGTACAGAATAATATCTAACTTACCTTTTTGCTGATGACCTCGTATCTTTATTTTCTTCTCATTTGCCCAGATTAATTAAAAAGTATAGTTTCCTGGAGCATATTGAAAACTCTGGAGAAACCTGAATTTCTTCATAATGTATGGGTATACATGGCTTCTCTCCAGAGCTTTCCAGAAAACTCTCATCCTTGTCTAACTCTACTCACTTCTCTAATGTTTTACCTCAATAAGCAACAAAGTCCCGATACCTAACCCATTGTATTTTCTAGGCAGAGAAACGGTGCCATTTCTTCTTTAAGTATCTGGTAGAATTCACCAGTGAAATCATTTAGGTGTGACATCTTCATTTTTGGAAAGTTATAATTTCTTTTATAGATATAGTCCTATGCAGATTATCTCTTTTTCCATTTATGAGCTTTTTATAGTTTGTGCCTTTCAGGGAATGGGTCCATTTCATCTAAATTAACAATTTGTGGCTAACAGAGTTCATGGTATTTTTTAATGTTACTCATCAGGAGTGATGACCCCTCTTTATTTCTGATATTAGTAACGTGTGTTCTCTCCTTGTTTCTTGGTTAATATGGCCAGAGGCTTATCAAATTTATTGATCTTGTCAAAAAACTAGCTTTTGGTTTCACTGATTTTCTCTTTGGAGAATGAGAAACTGAAGGGTTTCACTCCAGGAGGCACGGGGGCTCCAGCAGCTTCTGCTCCGTGCAAGCCCAGTCCCTGTAGACGGTGAATCTCGGTATTCACTTGTCTCACTAGATTTGGGGATGGCGGTTTGGCTTGCAAACTCAATTCACTGATGTCTCAAAGAAAAATTATTTCAGTTTGTTCAGATGTTTTCCAGTTGTACGGAAGGAAGTGACAACTTTTAAGGAAGATTTTTAATGTCAGAGCTGAAACTGTAAGTCTCTAAGTGTCCTTTGATCTATAATTTCATTTCCCCAGTGGCGCTAATGCTCTACTCATATCTGTTTATGCCGTGCTGGACTGTGCCCGAGAGGATATCTCTAACTCGAGGTCTGCCCCTAGATCTACTCAGGTCTTTCCACCATTCTGTCTGTGGGGCAGACAGTTTGGTGTTACGGTCCTGATATGGTTTGTTATGATTCATGCAAAGTCAGACAGAACGTCACAGATCAATAAATATGGTAAGTAATTCCCTTCAAATTTAATGCCCTACATTGTCTTGCATTGTCTAGACGTAGCGCACGGTCTAGACATTCAGAAAGACTCACTTTAGATGATCGTGAACTCCCAATGTGTTAAAAGGATAGTGCGAAATATCCCCTTACTGTTTCCACAAGTTATCTCTCACAGCACACTGAGGCTAGCCCAGATAGTGTCCAAACCCTTCCTCTAGATCCTAGGCTACTCCTTTGTCATCTTCTCACAATCATCCCTTCTTTTCACTCTCGCAGCCTTGCTCTTTGGGTTCCCAACGCCATCCTAGATGTGCCTGTACTCTGGGTCATGATCTATGATACCTTCTGCAGTCTAGACCCCACTTAACCACATTTCTGCCCCCTTTGTTTCTTAACCACACTGACCTCCTCACCGTTCCTTGGACACACTGGAAACATCCCCTCTTGGGAACTTTGTGCTTGTCTTCCCTGCCCACAACGTACTTCCCCTTGTCTTCCTCCCTCACTTTTTTCTTGTCTCTGCTAAACATCACTTCGTCTTAAATTCTCCCCTTGATAATTCGTACAAGAAGCTGCTGCTCCTGAGCACACCCACATCCGTTACTTTCTACCCCCTCACGTGTTCTTTGGTTGAATAAATGAACATATTATGCCATTATTTTTTTTTCTTTATTGTGTTACACTAAAAAATCCTTCCTTGCCTAGGAAGGAAAATAAGGAGAGGCAAAATCCCACCTAGTGTATATAACCACATATTGCAAAAAGTGATAGCAAGAAAAGGAGCAGGTGTTCTCAGAGGAAGTAATAGGGGATATGAGATCAGTTTAGGTTGCTGGAAAGGTTTTTTGGAAGAAATTTAACATGAGACTTAAAAGATGAGAAGACAATTATGTGAAAATTAGAGCTAAAGATTTTCGGTAAAACAAATAGCACCTGGTGGGAAAGCAGAGCATGTTTAAGTACCCAAGAGACCCTCGAGGATGAAATCATCAGTAGGGAGAAAACATATCATGAGAAGAGCCTGGGGAGCGAGGTAGGGGTCGGAACTTAAATGCCCGGTAGGTATATATATGATATCATTTCAAGTGGGTAAAGAAGCCATTGGACAGTTCTGGGCAAGAGTAACAAAGCAATTTGTGTTTTAAAATTATCACCTTCGCTGCTTTGTGGAGAAAGAAATGGAAAATGACAAGATAATTAGAGATGAGACTAGTCAGGAGATTATTGTAGTACTCCAGGTGAAAAATGACAGTGATCTGAACCAAAACGGGAGAGAAATGGATGATGTATATTTTTGCAACATAGAATCAAAATGCCTCAGGTTGGGCAGATTAGATGCCTGGAAAAGAAAAAGAGGTGTCAAAGGTACCGCAGCGCTGACTTGTACGGGGGCTTGATGGAGGCCGTTTACTAATTTGGAAAAGTCTGTAAACGAAATCTCTTAAAAAGAGGCATGGGGGAAGGGAGAAAATCCACAGTTCAGTGTAGTTGTATTAACTATGAAATATCTTAGAGACAGTCAAGTGGAGGTTTGAAAAGTTAGTTAGACAAGTTTAGGGCTTGCAAGAAGGGTTTTAACTAACAAGAGATCATTGAGGGGGTGGGTTTTTTTTTTTAATACCATCTTACATATTTCTAAACAATTTACTCTCCAAATATGATATAGCATAATATCTCAATAACTCAAGCTCTTTCCAACAAGGTGACATATTTTGAGTATAGTGTAGAAAAGGAAGAAAAGGGATAATAGTTACTGAGTGTAGGTAGATGATAGATGTTTTACTGTCTTTTCAACCATGCTATACATTTAATTATTTACATTTCACACATGGAAAAACCGGGACTTAAAAAGTTTAGTTAAATTGCCCTATGATAGATCACTCGTATTATAAGTGGCAGAACCAGGATTCAAGCTCAGTTTTTTGCTATTAAAACCATTCTATTTCTATACCCCCATAGTATAGATACATGGTTTTTTCTTTTCTGCCTTGATGAGAGTTAACAATAATAGTAAATGCTTCCAAAATGAAAGCAAATATAGTGATGTTGCTATAAGAAGATGCATAACTCACGGGGCGCCTGGGTGGTCCAGCGGGTTGGGCAGCTGCCCTCAGCCCGAGTCATGATGCCGGAGTCCGGGGATTGAGTCCCACGTCGGGATCCCAGCTCCATGGGGAGTCTGCTTCTCCCTCTGACCTCCCCTCTCATGGTCTCTCATTCTGTCTCTCTCTCTCCCTCTCTCAAATAAATAAATAAAATCTTAAAAAAAAAAAAAGACCATGCATAACTCGAGCTAGTGAAATAACCTTCCTTCTTAGAAGCTGTGACTGCTTTGAAGTACAGCCTATAAATGTTTTATCAGAGCAGTTGATGAAATGGTGGTAAGAGTTAAGCAGCATTTTCATTTACTACCAAACATAAGATGTATTTTTTATCACTACTTTTTAAAAAAGTTTTAGTTTGTCTACAATTTCAAGGAGTCTAGAAAGTAAGTTTGATTATTTTAAAATAAAAACCACACACATAAGGACTGTATCTTAGTAGCCATTACTTATTTTCAACAAAGAAACTTGCTATTTTAGGGGATTAAATTATTCCTCAAGATAAGAATTAACTACTTGATCAAAATTCTGGTACCGTTTATTATTACAATTACCTGGAGGGCTGGTATTTGCGATTCTTGCTATTTTTGATGGGGGACAGGAGCAGTGAGAAACATTGTGTCCTAAGAGGATCTTTCTGGAATGTGATCATGCATTTTTTACAACATGGGGAATTCTATTCTGTTAGCTTTCATAATTCCATCTCATTTGGGATATGAAGTGATATCCTCTATCTTTATCAATGAGTTTGGAGGAAACAAAGTTATCGTATGAACAGACTAGAGATATCCCTTTGTGTTCTTGCTGATATATGAAAGTTATTCTATTATGTTTCTGAAAATGATATGGTAAAATTTAAACATTTTCTTTGACATATCTTCTACCTCATGTAACTTGAAGAAGTTATTCTGCTTCGTTTGTACTTCTCATTCTGCCCTTTCATATTTCAATGAGCATCTAAAATAGTAAGAATGATAGTGAAGACATTTTTAAATACTGAAATTCTTTTTGAAATGTAATTTCATTCTTTTTTATCGCTCTCTTAGAAAATAATTTTAGAAAATTAACATTTTAGAATTAAAAATCATTATAGGGAATATAATCTATAATATTTTAAACGTGTTATATGGTGACCGCTAATGATTATAATTATCATGGTGAGCATTAAGTAATGTATAGAATTGTTGTTTCAGTAAGTTGTACACCTGAAACTAATGTAACATGGGTTTTTTTGTTTTTTTTTGTTTCAGGTTTTTATGTAAATTCCAGTTAGTTAACATATAGAGTAATATTAATTTTAGGAGTGTAATATTGTTAACTATACTTTAAACAAACAAACATATAAATAATTTGGTGTTAAAAAAAAAAAATGCCTAAGCTCCACCCACAGAAATTCACATTTAATTGGTCTGAGAGGGGGAAAAAACAATCATATGAAATGGGTAGTTTTTGTGTGTGTGTGTGTGTGTGTGTGTGTGTGTGTTTACTTTGAAAGAAAGAGAAAAGAAAAAAAGAGGTTGAGGATGTATCGGTGAGAGATTATGATATATGCCTTTGAGAGATGATATGTATGATTTTTTTCTTAAAGATTTTATTTATTTATTTGACAATGGAGAGAGAGCGCATGAGAGAGTGTGCAAGTGGGGGAGTGGCAGGTAGAGGCAAGGGGAGAAGCTGAGTCCCCACTGAGCAGAGAACCTGATGCAGGGCTCCATCCCAGAACCCTGAGATCATGACCTGAGTTGAAGGCAGAAACTTAACTGACTGAGCCACCCAGGAACCCCAACATGTGTGATTTTTAATGCTTGCAATTTAGGAATTTTTTTCACGTTATAAAGGTGATTAAAGTTAGGCTCAAAAAAATTAAACAATTAGCCCCAGCTGACACAATTAGTGAGAAAAAGAGTTGTGCAAATTTCACATTGTCCTCCCATGAAACAGTTAGCATATTCATGAATCACCGACATTGAAGAGATGCCCCTCTTTGCTTTTGGTATGTGCTTAGAGATATGTGGAAATCCCCAAATTTACATTGTGGAAGTAGAGAAAACAAAGTCTGTAAAATAAAAGAATTAGTGCCAAGGTCATTTGACAAATAAACAGAGAATCAGCTGTTCTTATCTGATTGTTTATTCATACACACTTCAACGTGACAGATATTTTATTGCCCAGTGAACACTGTATAGATAGACCATTCTCTTTTTTTAAATTATTTTTATTAACATATAATGTATTATTTGCCCCAAGAGTACAGGTCTGTGAATCGTCAGGCTTACAGACTTCACAGCACTCACCATAGCACATACCCAATCCAATGTCCATAACCCAACCACCCTATCCATACTCCCCAACCCCACAAACAACCCTCAGTTTGTTTTGTGAGATTAAGAATCTCTTATGGTACAGCACCTGGGTGGGTCAGTGGGTTAAAGCCTCTGCCTTCGGCTCAGGTTATGATCTCAGGGTCCTGGGATCGAGCCCCACGTCAGCCTCTCTGCTCTGCTGGGGGCCTGCTTCCCTCTCTCTCTCTGCCTGCCTCTCTGCCTACTTGTGATCTCTGTCTGTCAAATAAATAAATAAAATCTTAAAAAAAAAAAAAAAGTCTTTTATGGTTTGTCTCCCTCCTGATCCCAACTTGTTTCATTTTTCCCTTCCCTACCTCCCACAACCCCCGACCCTGCCTCTCAAATTCCTCATATCAGAGAGATCATATGGTAATTATCTTTCTCTAGTTGACTTATTTCTCTCAGCATAATACCATCTAGTTCCATCCACATCATCGCAAATGGCAGGATTTCATCTCTTTTGATGGCTGCATAGTATTCCATAGTATGTATGTGTGTATATATATATATATACCACTTCTTCTGTATCCATTCATCTGCTGATGGACATCTAGGTTCTTTCCATAGTTTGGCTATTGTAGACATTGCTGCTATAAACATTCGGGCACACGTGCCCCTTCGGATCACTACATTTGTATCTTTAGGGTAAATACCCTGTAGTGCAGTTGCTTCATCGTAGGGTAGCTCTATTTTCAACTCTTTGAGGAACCTCCATGCTGTTTACCAGAGTGGCTGCACCAGGTGCATTCCCATCAACAGTGTAGGAGGGTTCCCCTCTTTCTGCATCCTCGCCAACATCTGTCATTTCCTGACTTGTTAATTTTAGCCATTCTGACTGGTGTGAAGTGGGATCTCATTGTGGTTTTGATTTGTATTTCCCTGATGCTGAATGATGTGGAGCACTTCTTCATGTATGTGTCTGTTGGCCATCTGGGTGTCTTCTTTGCAGAAATGTCTCTGTTCATGTCCTCTGCCCATTTCTTGATTGGATTATTTGTTCTTTGGGTGTTCAGCTTGATAAGTTCTTTATAGATTTTGGACACTAGCCCTTTATCTGATATATCATTTGCGAATATCTTCTCCCATTCTGTCAGTTGTCTTTTGGTTTTGTTAACTGTTTCCTTTTCTGTGCAAAACCTTTTGATCTTGATGAAGTCCCAATAGTTCATTTTTGCCCTTGCTTCCCTTGCCTTTGGTGATGTTTCTAGGAAGAAGTTACTGTGGCTGAGGTCAATGAGGTTACTGGCTGTGTTTTCCTCAAGGATTTTGATGGATTCCTGTCTCACATTGAGGTTTTTCGTCCATACTGAATCTATGTTTATGTGGGGTGTAAGGAAGTGGTCCAGTTACATTTTTCTGCATGTGGCTGTCCAATTTTCCCAACACCATTTGTTGAAGAGGCTGTCTTTTTTCCATTGGACATTCTTTCCTGCTTTGTCGAAGATTACTTGACCATAGAGTTGAGGGTCTATTCCTGGGCTCTTCATTCTGTTCCGTTGATCTATGTGTCTGTTTTCGTGCCAGTACCATACTGTCTTGATGATTAAAGCTTTGTAGTAGAGCCTGAAGTCTGGAATTGTGATGCCACCAACTTTGGCTTTCTTTTCAATATTCCTCTGGTTATTCGAGGTCTTTTCTGGTTCCATATAAATTTTAGGATTATTTGTTCCATTTCTTTGAATAAAAGGGATGGGATTTTGATAGGGATTTCATTAAATATGTAGATTGTCTTAGGTAGCATAGACATTTTCATAATATTTGTTCTTCCAATCCATGAGCATGGAACATTTTTCCATTTCTTTGTGTCTTCTTCAATTTCTTTTATGAGTATTTTATAGTTTTCCAAGTACAGATTCTTTGCCTCTTTGGTTAGGTTTATTCCTAGGTATCTTAAGGTGTTGGGTACAATTGTAAATGGGATTGACCCCTTAATTTCTCTTTCTTCTGTCTTGCTGTTGGTGTATAGAAATGCAACTGATTTCTGAACATTGATTTTATATCCTGAGACTTTACTGAATTCTTGTATGAGTTCTAGCAGTTTTGGAATGGAGTCTTTTGGGTTTTCCACATAAAGTATCCTATCATATTCAAAGAGTGAGAGTTTGACTTCTTTGCAGATTCAGATGCCTTTAATTTTTTTTTGGTTGTCTGATTGCTGAGGCTAGGAATTCTAGTACTATGCTGAATAGCAGTGGTGAGAGTGGACGTCCCTGCCATGTTCCTAACGTTAGCAGAAAAGCTTTTGGTTTTTCCCTACTGAGAATGATATTCACTGTGGGCTTTTCATATATGGCTTTGATGATATTGAGGTATGTACCCTCTATCCCTATATTTTGACAAGTTTTGATCAAGAAAGGATGCTTTACTTTGTCAAATACTTTTTCAGCATCTATTGAGAGTATCACATGGTTCTTTATCTTTCGTTTATTAATATATTGTATCCCATTGATTGATTTGGGGATGTTGAACCAAACTTGCATCCCAGAAATAAATGCCACTTGATCGTGGAGAATAATCCTTTTAATGGACTGTTGGGTCCTATTGCTAGGATTCTGGTGAGAATTTTTGCATCTATGTTCATCAAGGATATTGGTCTGTAATTCTTTTTGATGGGGTCTGGTTTTGGGATCAAGATGGCCTCATAAAATGAGTTTGGAAGTTTTCCCTCCATTTCTATTTTTTTGGAACAGTTTCAGGAGAATAGGTATTAATTCTTTAAATGTTTGGTAGAATTCCCCCTGGGAAGCCGTCTGGCCCTGGGCTCTTGTTTTGATGACTGCTTCAATCTCCTTACTGGTTATGGGTCTGTTCAAGTTTTCTATTTCTTTCTGGTTCAGTTTTGGTAGTTTATATGTCTCTAGGAATGCACCCATTTCTTCCAGATTATCAAATTTTCTGGCGTATAGTTGCTCATAATATGTTCTTCTAATTGTATTTCTTTGCTGTTGGTTGTGATCTCTCCTCTTTCATTCGTGATTTTATTAATTTGTGTCCTTTCTCTTTTCTTTTTGATAAGTCTGGTCAGGGGTTTATCAGTCTTATTAATTCTTTCAAGGAACCAGCTCCTAGTTTCGTTGATTTGTTCTATTGTTTTTTTGGTTTCTATTTCATTGATTTCTGCTCTGATCTTTATGATTTCTCTTCTCCTGCTGGGTTTAGGCTTTCTTTGCTGTTCTTTCTCCAGCTCCTTTAGGTGTAGGGTTAGGTTGTGTATTTGAGACCTTTCTTGTTTCTTGAGAAAGGCTTGTATTGCTACATACTTTCCTCTCAGGACTGCCTTTGCTGTGTCCCACAGATTTTGAACTGTTGTGTTTTCATTATCATTTGTTTCCATGAATTTTTTCAATTCTTCTTTAATTTCTTGGTTGACCCATTCATTTTTTAGAAGGATGCTGTTTAGTCTCCATGTATTTGGGTTCTTTCCAACTTTCCTCTTGTGATTGAATTCTAGCTTCAGAGCATTGTGGTCTGAAAATATGCTGGGAATGATCCCAATCTTTTGATACCAGTTGAGACCTGATTTGTGACCCAGGATGTGATCTGTTCTGGAGAATGTTCCATGTGCACTAGAGAAGAATGTGTATTCTGTTACTTTGGGATGGAATATTCTGAATATATCTGTGATGTCCTTTACTTCCTTGTTAATTTTTTGCTTAGATGATCTGTTCATTTCAGTAAGGGGGTGTTAAAGTCCCCCACTATTATTATATTATTGTAGATGTGTTTCTTTGATTTTTGTTATTAATTGGTTTATATAGTTGGCTGCCCCCATGTTAGGGGCATAGATATTTAAAATTGTTAGATCTTCTTGTTGGACAGACCCTTTAAGTGAGATAGAGTGTCCTTTCTCATCTCTTATTATAGTCTTTAGCCTAAAATCTAATTTATCTGATAAAAGGATTGCCACCCCAGCTTTCCTTTGATGTCCATTAGCATGGTAAGTTGCTTTCCACCCCCTCACTTTAAATCTGAATCACCTCTTTGACTAGCTCCTTGCCCCAGTTCTATCCTGCTTCCCTCACCTCCTTAATAATATTCTTCTAAGAGCATTTCTTCAATAAATCATTTGTAAATCACAAATCTGGACATGTCTTTGGGTCTAAAATTACTTTCTTGTTGACAGCATATTGATGTATCTTGTTTTTCTATCCATTCTGATACACTGTGGCTTTTGATTGGGGCATTTAGCCTATTTACATTTAAGGTAACTATTGAAAGATAGGAATTTAGTGCCATTGTATTGGCTGTTACTGTATATTATGTCTTTTCTTTTCTGGTCTATTACTTTTAGGCTCTCTCTTTGCTTAGAGGACCCCTGTCAATATTTCCTGTAGATCTCATTTGGTGTTTGCAAGTTTTTTTTAGTTTTCGTTTGTCCTGTAGATAGACCATTCTTTATTCATCCATTCATGTCTATTGGCCTTTTATTGGTGTTTAATATTGTTACAGAAACATCCTTTTTTGGCTCATATTTATCTAATACAACTTTTTGCATCACTATTTTTAACTACTTTGTATTCATTTGTTTAAAATATTTCTTTTCTACAAAAATATTACAATTTCTTTGTTTTGCTGAGTCTGAGAGACTCAGTCTTTTGAGTGGTGGATATTAGTCCAGGTTCTTTTGAAGCAGAACCTGACAGAATCCTGATACAAGTGATTTATTAAAGAAATGCTCTCAGAAGAATCCTATTAAGGAGGTGAGGGAAGCAGGATAGAACTGGGGCAAGGAGCTAGTCAAAGATGTATTTCAACTTATTTTACTCTTACATTGATCAAATGAGGAGCTCTGAATCATATAATCACGCAAACTTGAGACGAGAGGCACAACTTTTTATATTTCATATCAAGTAAGTCACCGTCTGTAGGCCACTTCTTAGGGTAAAGGACACAAGTTTCTATGCCTTTTTGGTAAAGTGATTATCCTTGGACACATGCAGTTTTCAGAGAAGAGTAAAGCTATGAGCCATCAGATGCCGATATTCACAGATGCTAGGATATGGCTGCACAGGTAGTATAGGGATTGTTTGGGTAGGGCCCGGACAATGTTGAATCTAGTCTACTGCTTACATTGCTCAAGACATCTTCTCACATTAGTTCATTCCATCAGGTCAGTTTCTTTAGGATTCTTCAGACACAATATCTGGGTAAAATTTTAACATAAGTGTTTTAGGACTGTATAATACCTCTGATTTTAAATAAGGCTGTTACTGATTTTCATTCTGTCTCTACTACAAATTCTAGATTTCCATTCCTTCAAGAAAAATTCTGTTGGATTGGGTTCAGATTCCTCATCTGATAGAGTGATTCAGACACTCATAGCTGAGGTGGTTGAATTTCCAATTTTGAAGGCTGTAGAGAGTGATTTTGTTGTTCCTCTCCATGTAAAGACAAAACTGTGAAATAGAATATGAAGTGATATCCTGGTTTATCATTAGTCATTCATTGTTTTTCTTTTTGCTGTCATTATATAGTGACAGATCTACCTCTTCTGATGGTAAGAGACTCTTTTCTTTGCCTGCTAATTAACAGTTACAGGGACACCTAGGTGATGAGGAGGCCATTATAGCTTCAAATATAGTGGGATTATTATTGAGTCCCCTGATTTAATTATTGAGTCAGCCAAATCTTCTAGAAGCACAGAACCTATTAATATAGGAAAAGAAGTGCAGATTCCCCAGGTACATTAATAGGAATGTTGGAGAGCGGGGTCATTCCTGTTTCTACTCCTTGTTTTCTACACGTAGGTAGTCTACATATTAGGAACAGAACTATATAATGAATATTGGTTTAAGGTATGCACAAACACAGAAGGACAGTGTACCATCTTTGCAGGAGATCACAGTCAAGCAGATATTCAGATGTATTTCAAGAAACAGCCTCCTGGTGATTTTGTAAATATTAGAACCAGTGAATACCATAATTATGATTACATCCCTTGGCCTAAGGTGATGTTATATGGGATCCCACTCTCGTAGTGTGCATGTTGTGTGAGCCCTTGGATAGTGGTGTTGGCTGGGGCACTGATGATTAGAAAGGGAAGCTTAGAGCCAGAATATATCCCATACAGGGTGACATTACCTTTCTCAGAGAGGAAGAGATTCCTCTTATTCCTTCAGAGAGGAATAAAGATGTTCATGATATTCTCTTACTGCCTTTTAATAGCTAGGATATCTATAGTGGATGTCTTTTATTTTGTATTTCCTAAAATTTCTCTTTATTATTTCCTTTCTTATATGTTCTCTAGGTTTATTTTCTTTTGCAAATGACAAATTAAGCTTCTTGTGACATACATAGATTGTTTTTATTTTAGCTACTTCTGATGCATATGGTTCTGATACATGAACCATATTCTCATACCTGAGAAGATATATGTTGCTATTACTATAAAATCATAATGATTTTAGTGCCATAAATTGGCCATAAATGGGGGCATATGGGTGGCTCAGTCAGTTAAACGTCTGCCTTCAGCTCTGGTCATGATCCCATGGTCTTGGGATCAAGCTCCATGTTGGACACCCTGTTCAGTGGGAAGCCTGCTTCTCCTTCTACCTCTGTGGCTCCCTCTGCTGTTCCCCTGCTTGTGTGCATGCTCTCTCTGTTAAATAAACAGATAAAGTATTTTTTTTAAATAATATATTGATCATAAATTTAAGGGTGTATTTCTGCACTCTCAGTTCTATTCCACTGACCTATGTCTATTGTTACATAAGTACCACACTGTCTCAGTTACTGCACCTGTGTCCTAAAAGTTGAAATGCATAAACGTGAGTCCTCTAAGTTGGGTTCTTTTTTTCAAGATTTGTTAGCCTATTATGATTCTCTTCAATTTCCTTATGAATTTTAGGATCAGCTTGTCAATTTTTGTAAAAAAGCAGACAGGTATTTTAGCAAGAAGCATGTTGAATGTAGATAAATTTAACAATATTGTCTTCCAATTCATGAATATGCATTGACTTCCCACTTTCTTAGATCTTCTTTAATTCTTTCAGCAGTATTTTCTAGTTTTCAGTGTTCAGCAATTGTATTTGCTTTAAGTTTATGCCTAATGGTTTTATCCTTTTTATGATACTCATTATTTACTCAATTCATTGCTAATGTGTAGAAACGGTTGAGTTTTGTATATTGACCTTGTGTCCTTAAACTTTGCTGAAATCACTTGCTATAATAGTCTTTTAAATAGATTGCTTAGGGTTTTCTATAAGTAAAATTATATCATCTGCAAATACAGCTTTATTTCCTTTCCAGTGTAGATACCTGTTACTTCTTTTGCTTACCTAATTGTCCTAGCTAGAATTACCAGAACAATGCTTAATAAAAGTGGAGAGAGCATTCTTATTTTGTTCCTAGTCTTGGGGATGAAACATTTAGTCTTTTGCTATTAGGTATGGATATTAGCTGTGGGTTTTACATTTATAACCTCTCCCAAGTTGACAAAATTCACTTTTATATCTAATTTGTATAGTGTCTTATTTGGAGAAGGCATTGGTTTTGTGAAATGCTTTTCCTGTACTTATTAAGATGATCACATGAAGATTGTCTTTTATTCTACTAAGATGATGTATTACATTGACTGATTTTCATATGTTAAACTAAGCTTGCATTCTTGGATAACTCCACTTCAGGCATGGTGTATAATCTTATATATATTTTGCTGGATTCAAATTTTTAGAATTTTACTGAGGATTTGTCACATATCTATTCAAAAGGGATACTGATTTGTAGTTTTCTTTTCTTGTGATATATTTACCTAACTTTGGTGTAACAATAATACTGGCCTAATAGGATACATTGGGACATGTTCTCTCCCTTTTTTGTTTTAATTTGGAAGTTTGTAAAGGATTGGTAATTTGAGACTCTAATTAATTTGTCTATTTTTACCTATAATTTTGTCTACTTTTTAAATCTTTTTTGAGAACCAACTTTTGGTTTGGTTTGACATTCTTCATTTTATTTATATTTTCTACAGGTATATGTTGGAGATGTTGTGCATTTGATTCCAGAGCACTGCAATAAAGCAGATATTGCAGCAAAGTAAGTCAAATGAATTTTTTGGTTTCTCAGGGCATATAAAAATTATGTTTAGACTATACTGTAGTTTATTATGTAATAGCATTATATCTAAAAAACAATGTTAATACTTAGTTACAAAATATTTTATTGCTAAAAATGCTAGCTGTCATCTGAGTTTTCAATAAGTTGTATTCTTTTTGGCAATGGAAGGTCTTGCCTTCATGATGGTGGCTGCTAACTGATTAGGTTGGTGATTGCTGAAGGTTGTGTTGGCAGTGGCAGTTTCTTAAACTAAGACAGTAAAGAAGTTTGCTCCATTGGTTAATTCGTCCTTTCATGAACAATTTCTCTGTAGCATGTAATGCTGTTTGATAGCATTTTACCACAGTAGAACTTCTTTCAAAAATGGAGTCCATCCTCTCAAACCCTCTGTTGCTTTATCAACTGACTGTATGTAGTATTCTAATTCCTTTGTGGTCATTTCAACAGTCTTCACAACATCTTCCCCAGCAGTAGTTTCCATCTCAAGAAACCACTTTCCTTGCTCATCCATAGGTACCAACTCCTTATCTATCAGAAGTTCAACCATGAGATGGCGGCAACTCGGTCCCACCGTCAGGTCCTGCTTCTAATACTGGTTTTCTGTCTGTTTCTACCACATCTACAGTTACTTCCTCCACTGGAGTCTTGAACCCATCAAAGTCATCCAGGTTTGGAATCACCTTCCAAACCCCTGTTAATGTTGATATTTTGACCTCTTCCCATAAGTCACACATCTTCTTAGTAGCAGCTAAGATGGTGAATCCTTCCTAGATGGTTTTCATGTACTTAGCTGAGGTCCACCAGAGGAATCACTATTTATGTCAGCTGTAGCTTTATTAAATGTATTTCTTAAATAATAAGACTTGACCTCCAATGCCTGTTTATTCCCTTGTTTGTGCTGATGATGGGAATGTCCTTTCCTCTCCCTTTCAGACACCTTGGAGGGGCAAGGGCTGAGAAAGGCCAGATCCAGTTTCCTTGGCGCAGTGCATATAGGGTGCTTTATTCTCCACAAAGTGGTACAATGCTAAGATGGGTAGGGCTTGGGCCAATGTCCCCATGTTTATAGAGCTGAATAAAGTGGGACTCTGAGAAAAAAAAAAAAAGACTTGAAAGTTGAAATTTCTTCTTGACCCATGCACTGTAAATTCATGTTGTGCCAGTAGGCATGAAAATGAGATTAATGTCGTGCATCTTATCAGAACTCTTGGGTGACCAGGTGCATTGTCAATCAGCAGTAATATTTTGAAAGAAATTTTTATTTTCTGAACAGTGGGTCCCAACAGTGGGTTCAAAATAGTTACTGTACATCTGAAACGAACACTATGTCAACTATATTTCAGTAAGAAAATATTCAGTAAACCATGTTATAAACAGATGTGCTGTCATCCAAACTTCATTGTTTCATTTACAGAGCATGGGTAGAATAGATTTAGCATAATTCTTAAGAGCCCTAGGATATTCAGCTTTGGCTTCAACTTAAAGTCATTGGGTGTATTATCCCATAACAAGAGAATCAGCCTGTATTTGAAACTTTAAGCTAGGCATTGCCTTCTCCCTAGAAGTGAATGTTGTCCGTGACATTTTCCCATAAAAGGCTGTTTCATCTACATTGAAAATCTGTGGTTTACTGTAGCCACCTTCATTATCTTCAGCTGGATCTTCTGGATAATTTGCTGTAGTTTCTTCATCAGCACTTGCTGCCTCACCTTGCACTTTTATGTTATGGAGATGGCTTCTTTCCTTAAACCTCATGTACCAACTTCTGCTACTTTCCAACTTTTCTTTTGCAGCTTCCATATCAGCAGCTTTCTCCGTATCAGCAACAAGGCTGTTTTGCTTTATCATGTGTGTGTTCACTTAAGTAATACTTCCAATTTGCCTTAAGAACTTTCCCTTAATATTTAAAACTTGGTGAATTGATTAGTACAAGGGGCCTTGCTTTCAGCCTATCTCTGCTTTCAACATGATTTCCTTACTAAGCTTAATCATTTCTAGCTTTTGATTTAAAGTGAGTGATGCACCACTCTTTCTTTTATTTGAACACTTGGAGGCCATTGTAGGGTTACTAATTGGCTTAATTTCAATATTGTTTTGTCTCAGGGAATGGGGAGGCCCAAGGAGAGGGAATCAGGGGACCCACCAATGAGTGGACTGGTCAGAACATGTAAAACATTTATCATTTCACCATCTTAGGGATGCCTGTGTGGCTTAGTCAGTTAAGCATTTGCCTTCAACTGGGGTCATTATCCCAGGGTCCTAGGATCAGGTCCCACATTAGGCCCTTTGCTCAGCAGGGGGCCTGCTTCTCCCTCTGTCTGCTGCTCCCCCTGCTTGTGCTCTCTGTCTCTTTACAAATAAATGGATAAAATTTAAGTTCACTGTCTGATTTGGGCATGGTTCATGGAGCCCCAGAACATGCTTAGTAGTAACATCAATGATCACTGATCATAGATCTCCATACCAAGTATAATAATAATGAAAGAGTTTGAAATATTTAAAGAATTGCTAAAATTTGATATAGAGACATGAAGTGAGCAAATGCTACTGGAAAAAGGGGGCTGATAGACTTGCTCTATGTAGGATTGCCACAGACCTTCAATTTATAAATAATACAATGTTTGCAAAACACAAAGTGAAGCACAAGAGATACACCTGTATTTCATTCATTTCTGCTCTAATCTTTGTTATTTCCTTTTTCTATTTGCTTTAATTTGCTCTTTGTTTTTTCCCCATATTCCAGGATGCAAAGATTGATTATTGATTAGTGCTATTTTTTAAAAATATGAATATCTATAGTTACAAATTTTCCTGAGCCTGTTGTAGCTTTAGTCCATAAGTTTTGATGTATTGTGTTTGCATTTTTATTCATCTTAAGTTTTTTCTAATTTTCTTTCTGATTTTTTTTCCTTTACATATTGGTCATTGAAGAATATGTTATTTAATTTCCCTATATTTATGAACCTCCCAAAGCTCCTTTTGTTTTTGACTTCAAAAGTCATTCCCTTGCTGTTGGAGAATATATTTTGTATGATTTTAATTACTTTAAATTTACTAAGGCTCTTTGTTTGTTTGCTTTGTTTTCTATGCAGGAGAATGTTCCATAAGCACTTAAGAAGAAGAATGTGTATCTGCTGCTATTGTGATGGGTATACTATAGAAATAACTGTTGGTCTAGTTGGTGTATAGTGTTGTTTAATTTCTCTCCGTCCTTGTTGATATGCTACCTAGTTGTTAATCCAATATTAAAGACAGGGTATGGATGTTTCCAATTATTATTTTTGAATTGGCTATTTCACCCTTTAGTCCTGTCAGATTTCTTTCATGTGTTTTGGGACTTTGTTGCTAGGACCATGTATGTTTTTTTCTTGATGGATTGATATTTTCATCATTATTAAATATCCCTCTTTATGTATGTAACATCTCTTGTTTCAAGTCTATTTTGCAGGTATTAGTATAGCCATTCCAGCCCTCTTAATGTTGCTTTTTTCATGATCTCTCTTTTTTCATCCAGTTATTTTCAACCTATTTGTGTATTTAAATCTAATGTTTGTCTTCTTAAGACAATATGTAGATTGGCTCTTGTTTTTCCTTATCCAGACTAAACTCTGTATTTCAGGGGTACCTGGGTGGCTCAGTTGGTTAAGTGTCTGTATTCAGCTAAGGTCATGACCTCAGGGTGGTGATATCAAGCCCTGTGTTGGGCTCCCTACTCATTAGGGAGTCTGCTTCTTCCTCTCCCTCTGCCCCTCCACCCCACTCGTGCTCTCTCGCTCTCTCTCTCAAATAAATAAAATTTTTTTAAAAAAAGAATTTATTAAATCAATCAGAGAAAGACAATGATCATATGATCTCTGATATGAGGAATTTGAGAGGCAGGGTGGGGGGTTGTGGGGAGTAGGGAAGGAAAAAATGAAAGAAGATGGGATCGGGAGGGAGACAAACCATAAGAGACCCCTAATCTCACAAAACAAATTGAAGGTTGCTGGGTGGGTGGGGGTTTAGGGATAAGGTGGTTGGATGACGGACATTGGGGAGGGTATGGTGAGTGCTGTGAAATGTGTAAGCCTGATGATTCACAGACCTATACCCCTGGGACAAATAATACATTATATGTTAATAAAAATAATTAAAAAAATAAAAGTGTGTACTGAAAAAAATATATTAAAAAATAAACTCTTTTCATTAGATTATTTAATCTGTTCACATTTAGTGTTATTATTGATATGGTTGCATTTATACCTGCTGTGTTGCTTTTTATTTCTATGTCTCACATCTTTTTTGTCTCTCTGTTCTTCCTCATGCAATTTCTGTTTGTTTTCATGGATATTTTTTGGTGTAAAATTTTAATTGTTTTAATAATTTTAATTATTTTTCTGTTATTTTCTAGTGATAGTTTTAGGGATTTCATCTTAACTTACCAAAATAGACTTCATATTTATACTATCATAATTCTTGCCTTTTTTCTCTCTCTCCTCTATGGGTCTCCCATTATGCATTTTAGTGTGCTTATTGGTCCCTCACATTTCTCTGTGGTTCTGTTCATTTTTCTGCATTATTTTTCTCTCTTTTTTCAGATTACATAGTCTCTTTTAATCAATCTTCAATTTTGCCAGTTCCCTTCTTTTGCCAACTCAATCTAATATTGAAGCCATCTAGTGAATGTTTCATTTTTGTTATTATATTTGCAGCTAAAGAATTTCCATTTGATTCATTTTAAAAAAATTTCTATCTCTTTTTTAAAAATTTTATTTATCTGACAGAGATCACAAGTAGGCATAGAGAGAGAGGAGGAAGCAGGATCCCTACTGAGCAGAGCCCAATGTGGGGTTCGATCCCAGGACCCCAGGATCATGACCCAAGCTGAAGGCAGAGGCTTTAACCCACTGAGCCACCCAGGTGCCCCTCTATCTCTTTTTTTGATATTTTCTATTTCATGAGATATTGTTACCCTACCTTATGTCAATTCTTTAGACATGGTCTCTTTTAGTTCTTGGAATATATTTATAATAGCTACTCTGAAGCCTGTGTGTGCCAACTGCAGCATCTAGGCCACTTCAAAAGCATTTTTTTGGCTGACTTTGTTTCTTTGTTTTCTATGCATGGTCACAGTTTTCTGTGCTTCACATGTCTTGGACTATTTTCTTGAAAATGAGATAACTTAGAAAACATGTTTCAGCAACATAGGATGCTGATTCTTCCAGTCTTGAATCATGTTGTTTTATGGACTAGTTCATTTATTTATTTGCTTAGTGACTTGAGTGAACTGATTCTGTGCAGTTGATTTCCCTCCTGAGTATGACCATGTGACCTTTGATATCCCTGTTCAGATTTTGTTTTTTCTTGCACTTTTGGAACTAGAAGCCCCAGATCAAGATCCTACATGGCCACTTATGGGTGGGAACTCTTCCTGATTTGCAGATGGCCAACTTCTCACTATGTCCTCACACAGCAGTGAGAGAACGAGAGAAAGAAAGAGTACTCTCTGGTGTCTCTATTTATAAGGACAAAATCCTATCAGATCAAGAGCCTACCGTTATGACCTCATTTAACTTTACCTCCTTAAAGACCCTATTTCCAAATATAGTCTCTTTGGGGGTTGGAGTTTTAGCATAGGAATTTTGGAGGAACACAAACATTCAGTTCATAACACCAGCCAGTTGTTGGTCAGAGGTTGTGCTTAAGTACCTTTGTGTGATTTAATCTCTTTGTGGTTTAGCAATGTTTTCAATTCTTCTCCAGATCCTGCTCTGATTGCTTTTGCCCATGAGTAAGAGGTGGTTGGAGTTAAGGGTGCCAGGATCCTCTCAGCTACCTCTTCTTAGAATAGACTTTCTTGCAACATGGGGCTTGGGGTAGGATGAGGAGTTCTTAAAAGCTACCTCTTCCCTCTCCTCACCATACTTTCCAGTTTGAAACCAAGCCCTAGTGGGACATGAGGAAAGAGACAACTCATTTTCAAGGCTGCACCTTCCTGTCTTAGAATTCCTGGAATAGTTTCTGTAAGATGTAGCGTGGGATGGGCTGGAGGCAGAAGGTTGGGAAAGGTGGATTGTGGCTCAAATATTACAGACGACTGAGGTTAAGGCAATATAATTGAATTTATGTCTCAACTTTGCTATATGATCTTAGACAATTTATGGAGACTTTAAATTATATTTTTTATAATTTTGTCTAGTTGAAGTGTTTATTAGAGAGGTTCTAATACATTCCTCACTCCTCTATTCTAAAAGTTGTTTCTGTTTATAGATTTTAAAAACTGGATATAAGTTTAAACAAACATTTTCCTTTAGAAAGGAAGGTATTTACCTCAGAGTGACTTCTCCAGAGACATGGAGTTAATTGAAGACAAAGGCAGCACCAGCCTCTTGTTTTTGAGAGCGGCATGTCCGAAACAATCCCCATTCCTCAGTCTTGGGCAGGTTGAATCTTTTTCTTGAAGCCTATTTGATTCTCAAATTTTCCCTTACTTAGCCAGAGGCTGCTTGCTCAGGTGCCTCCTCTATCCTTTTGATATGTCTCCATCATTCTTTGAATATCCTTTTACTTTCCAGCACAAAAAAAGCCATTTTATATTCACAGACTTTCTACCCCTCAGTTCTGGAATCCAGCATTTCTCCTAGGGGTCTTGGTTCCTTTCTGCAGCAATTTTCTGAATGTAAATATAATCTAAATGCTGAGAACTATAATGAAAATTTCTTTCTCTTCTTTCTTATTAAAGTATTTTGGTAAATTTGCTTCCTACAGCCCACTCCAAATTTTTCTGAATCAGAATAGACTGAGATCACCTTATCTGAGCTTTAGGACAGACTGTATTCCTATTGAGTTGAGACTGGCCATCATGCATTTCAACCAAGTTCTAACTAAAACAGCCCATTTACTTGTATCTTTTTTGTGATGCCAGTTTTAAAGCTATAATATTGTCATTTACTTCTCCTAAGACTAAGTTATCAAATGTAAGAGGAGGAGAATAGAAGCTAAAGCTTAAAAATATGTAAGCTTATTCATTTCAGGAAAAAAGTATGTTCTACAATTTCAGAAATTCAATATAACCATTTCTTTTATATGTTTTAGCTTTGTGAAAGATGATACATAAATATATTTACTTAAGTCATAAAATCAGAAAGTAGAAACATGTAAAACAGACTTGGAAGGGAGAGGGAATTTGTCAATATAGTTTCTAAGTTTTATCATAAACATGAAAAGATAATTTTTGAATTTTTAATATTTAAAATTATTAAAATAAAGTATTTTTACATTTTTATTTTTTATGGCTTTAAAAATTATTTCTTAAATGAAATTACATAAGAAATCTTTCAGGCCTCTTTAAGGTTAGTCTATCAATCTAATATTGAAAACTCATTTATTTTACATTTAATTCATTGCTACATTTTATTTTAGATTTTGCCTTCCTGGTACTCATCTCAGATAGATAGCTTTTATTTCTTCATGACACATTTTTTTTTTTTTTATGTTGGAATGAATACTCTATTCTTTACTTTGGAAGTTAAAACTAGTAAGTAGAATTAACTGTCTTTTTGTGAAAAAACTTTATGGCTTGTCCTCACCTCCACTTGGTAAGTTTTGTTTATTGAATTTGAAGTCTAATGACAAACACCCTATTTTTACCCTTCTTCTGAGATTCTGTGTTATAAAATTCTAATCTATCAGCTTCTTAAGATAATTTTCTCTTATTTACTACCACAATGCCAAAGCCACAGTCACTGAATTTCTTTGTAATTATGAAAACTAATAAAAACACTTTAAAAATAATATTTCCCAGATGCAGAAGTGGATAGAAATATGGCCATAATTTATCAAATCATAATATTTAAATTCAGAAGATGATTTTCAATAGTTTAGCTAAAATCTTTCTACCACTTGATATTACTTCATTTATTTGTTATTTTAAAAGCTGAAATTAAAAGAGTTTGTGATTTGGAATCTCAAAGACATAAATCCCTGCATTTAAATACTTAATGTATGACATCGGGAAATCATTTAGCATGCTTTATCCTTTTGCGACTGAAAAATAAGATTATGACCTACACTTTCCAGAGTTGTAATAATTAGATTATTATGGTAATGTAATAAATATGAAATATACTGCCTATACTTCCTTGTACATTTAAGTTATTATTTTATTCTACCTTTTTGGTTGTTTTTTAAGTCTACTTTTTATTTTTTTTAAGATTTTTTTTTTATATTTATTTGACAGAGAGATCACAAGTAGGCAGAGAGGCAGGCAGAGAGAGAGAGGGAAGCAGGCTCCCCACTGAGCAGAGAGCCCAATGTGGGGCTCGATCCCAGCACCCTGAGATCATGACCTGAGCCAAAGGCAGAGGCTTAACACACTGAGCCACCCAGGCACCCTTTAAGTTTATTTTTTAGTAATTTCTACACCGGGCATAGGTTTTAAACTCACAACCCTGAGATTAAGAGTCACATGTTCTTCCAGCTGAGAGATCCAAACAACCCTATATTTAAGTTAATATTAAGTATCCATCATTATGCTTAGAGATACTTTCTCGTACAAGCATATGTTTTCCTTTTAATATTTATTTATGTTACAAAATTTACCTGTAATAATAATAATGGTTTTCCACCTTGTTTTGTTACTTTTGAAAATTACAAGGTAACCCTGGCTTAATATAAAACTCACATACTCCTGAAGAAAAGAAAAATCACATTTAAAAAATACATAATCTTAACTGCATTTTTGAAGCTTATCATTTTTAATTACTTTCCACTTTGTATGTCTTTTGTAAGGTTTCCTGAGTTATGTGTGCTTTCTAAAACAGTGCCCACATCACTGTCAAAACTAAACTATGCAAAGGTCAGACTTCAGCAGAGAATTCCTGTTTCCATAGAAACTGACTTGATTTAGGAAAGATCTGTGAGTGCTTATAAATAATCATGGTATCCAGAACGTCATTGCTTTCCTTTGACAGGTGGAGTGATCTCACCTGAGAAAGAGCTAGTTCTTAGATTATTCTTAAATGAGAATTTCAAATATTGGTACTAATTTACGTGTCTTTAATTGGCATCTATATATCCTATGCAGTATAATACTCCTCCAATAAAAAAGTCATTAAAATGAATCATATAGTTTCATTGAGGCAAATTACCTGACTATTATACATGCTTTTGCACTAGTAGTCACACTTTTATGTATTCCTAGAAGGTTTTATGCTTCTAGGAAGATTAAGCAAGGTACTGAATGGTTTAACCTTATATCCTTTGGATACGTCTTTGTTTTATTGTTCAGGGAATCTATGTCAGGAATGTGAGTTCTCTTTGTATTTTAAGCAGTAACATAATGAAATATCAAGTACACTACAGCCACATAGAGCCAAGAGAAAACCATTTGAAGGGAATCAGTCTGAATGGGAAATGTGGGTACGTTATTTTAGAGACAGTAACTAAGGTAGAATTGGATTGGGGCTATTTTCCACATCCAGCATTGATATCTGGAGCAAATTATTCATATCTACATTTGCCTATTTCCACGATAATATTTTCATTATTAAACCCACACTGATAATAAACCTCTTGGAAAAAGTTGTAGATGGAAATACTAGTTACTTTTTCCTATTTTTCCCCCTCTCTCTTTCAAGTTGTTTTTGTTTGTTTCTTCTCTAATTTCCTTTCTTCTTTCTTAAACTAACCAGATTGTGGGGCACTACATGGCTCAGTTGGTCGAGCGTGGGACTCTTGATTTCACCTGGGGTTGTGATCTCAGGGTTGTGGGATCAGACCCCAAGTCAGGCTCCGTGCTTGGTGTGGAGCTTGCTTGGGATTCTCTCTGTCTCTGTATCTTCCTCTCCTAAACAAAATAACTAAATTATCTTAAGACTTTTATGGTAATAAATATAATTAATGAGAGAAGTCATAAGAATTCTATAAAAATTATTCAGGAATCTTCAGGTAAATATGATATTGCTTTCAGATGGCTTTAAGACATTTTGCTTTATCTTCCTTTTTCTAAATAGTCATTAAAATTCCTTTGAATGAATCTTAACAAACTTGAGATGCAAATAACTTTGAAAATATAAAATTTGTGTCAATCATTTTTAAGAGTGTAGGAGAAATGTCTACTAAAAATAGTTGACTTGAAGCTCAAATGCAAATTATAATTTGTTGTTTTACAACTGGAAATAGTTTAGAAAAAACTCTATAATGTAGAATAAGAACAAATCTGCCCCATGTCTACCCCTTGTTTCAGATCTAGTTTTGTAGAAAGCACAAAGAAACGGGTTCTTTCCTATCTCACCCTTTTGTTCTGCTCATATTAGAAATTGAGTTAGTTTTGATTGGCGGTCCCATAAGAGAAGTGGCCTGAGGTAGGAATCTCTTGATGGAAACCATCAATGAGCAGGGAAGCCTCCCTTGGAACTCCATGCTCCTCAATTTGAGACTCTTTCTTATGTACAACTCAGGTAATCACTTACACTAGGACTTGCAGATACCAAAAACTGAATCCACTCTAAAGAACTAATTATGAGAAACTGATCCTTTAGCTGGGAAAAGAAGGTGAGGGAGAGGAATGTTGTATTTGAATAATGGTCGTTAGGTTTGTATGGGGCAATACTCAGAGAACAATAACCATTTTCTTAGAACTTCTTCTGAACGTAAAACAGGGGGCTGAGCTTCCAGTGGATATTTAATTTGGGGGTAGGATACCTTCCTGACAGACTTGGAAAAGACAATTCATTATCTGGAATTAACAATCAGTCAGTCAAATTTTGAATGTCTAATGCTGTATTGAGAATAATAATTAAAGTAAAAGCCATACTCCCATGTTTTCAAAGGACTTTGAAATGTATTTGTAGGAATAAGTAAACATATACAAAACAACAAAAGAAATGGGCCTGTTACAACAATTTACCCCTCTCTCGTAACAGCACATTGTAAACCCTTTCAGCAGGACTGGATTGGAGGTATGCAAACCAGAGGACTGCTTAGTATTTACAATATTATGGCAGTATTCTAGATGACAGATGACAAGCACGTGGACTGAAAAGAGAAGAGGGGCATAAAATCTGGTATGAAAGATGTTAGGACAGAATTCTATAAATTACTCTATTCTTTGCATGACCAAACCCTACTCATCCTTTAAGATGCAGTTCAAAACAAAAATTCCAGATGAATTTGAAAGAAGGATTGCTGTCTTTTGTCTGCTTTCAAATTACTTTGTTCAGATTGCCAGTATATTACTTCTCAGAATGTAGAGTTAGGGCCTACTATACTCAATTCTATAGCCTTAGCGTTTGCTGTTACACCTGTCAGAAAGACATCATTCAGTACATGCTTGCTGAGTTGAATCATATCTTTCAGTTCCTTTTTCCCCTTAAATCCAGTATTTGGGATTTGAAAATGAAATCTATAAAGATTAAAGAAATTGGGGTTAGTTATATTCAGACTTTACAACAGTCTTTTTTTCTTATTTCATTTCATTTCATTTCATTTCATTTCATTGTTCCAAAATTCATTGTTTATGCACCACACCCAGTGCTCTATGCAATACGTGCCCTCCTTAATACCTACCACCAGGCTCACCTAACCCTCTGTCTCCCCCACCCCTCCAAAACCCTCAGTTTGTTTCTCAGAGGCCACAGTCTCTCATGGTTTGTCTTCCCCTCCGATTTCCCCCAATTCCCTTTTCCTTTCCTTCTCCTAATGTCCTCCATGCTATTCCTTATGCTCCACAAGCAAGTGAAACCAAATGATAATTGACTTTCTCTGCTTAACTTATTTCACTCAGCATCATCTCTTCCAGTCCCGCCCATGTTGATACAAAAGTTGGGTATTCATCCTTTCAGATGGAGGCATAAAATTTCATAGTACATATGGACCATATCTTCATTATCCTTCCGTCTGTTGAAGGGCATTTTGGCTCTCTCCACACTTTGGCGACCATGACCATTGCTGCTATGAACACTGGGGTACAGGTGGCCCTTCTTTTCACTACATCTGTATCTTTGGGGTAAATATCCAGTAGGGCAATTGTGGCATCTTACGGAAGCTCTATTTTTAATTTCTTAGGAATCTTCACACTGTTTTCCAAAGTGGCTGCACCAACATACATTCCCAACAACAGTGTAAGAGGGTTCCCTTTTCTCCATCCTCTCCAACACACATTGTTTACTGTCTTATTAATTTTGGTCATTCTAACTGGTGTAAGGTGGTATCTCAATGTGATTTTGATTTGAATCTCCCCGACGGCTAATGGTGATGAACATTTTTTCATGTCTGATAGCCATTTGTAAGTCTTTTCTGGAGAAGTGTCTGTTCATGTCTTCTCCCCATTTTTTGACATGATTATCTGTTTTGTGTGTGTTGAGTTTGTGGAGTTCTTTATAGATCTTGGATATTAGCCCTTTGTCTGTACTGTCACTTGCAAATATCTTCTCCCATTCCGTGGGTTGCCTCTTCATTTTGTTGACTGTTTCCTTTGCTGTGCAGAAGCTTTTGATCTTGATGAAGTCCCAAAAGTTCATTTTCACTTTTGTTCCCTTTGTCTTTGGAGACATGTCTTGAAAGAACTTGCCATGGCCGATGTCAAAGAGGCTGCTGCCTATGTTCTCCTCTAGGATTTTGATAGATTCTTGCCTCATGTTGAGGTCTTTTATCCATTTCAAATTTATCTTTGTGTATGGTGTTAGAGAATGGTCGAGTTTCATTCTTCTACACATAGCTGTTCAATTTTCCCAGCACCATTTATTGAAGAGACTTTTTCCCACTATATATTTTTTCCTGCTTTGTCAAAGATTATTTGACCATGGAGTAGCGGGCCCATATCTGGGCTCTCTACCCTGTTCCACTAGTCTATGTGTCTCTTTTTGTCCCAGTACCATGCTGTCTTGGTGATCACAGCTTTGTAATAAAGCTTGACATCAGGTAACATGATGCCCCCAGTTTTGTTTTTCTTTTTCAACATTTCCGTAGCAATTCTGAGTCTCTTCTGGTTCCATACAAATTTTAGGATTGATCCAAAAAAAAAAAAAATTTAGGATTGATTGTTCCAGCTCTTTGAAAAATGCCGGTGGAATTTTGATCAGGATGGTATTGAACATATAGATGGCTCTAGGCAGTATAGACATTTTAACAATGTTTATTCTTCCAATCCATGAGCATGTACTACTACTTTTCCATCTTTTTGTTTCTTCTTCAATTTATTTCATGAGTGTTCTGTATTTCAAGTACAGATCCTTTACCTCTTTGGTCAGGTTTATTCCTGGGTATCCTATGGTTCTTGGTGCTATAGTTAATGGAATTGATTCTCTAATTTCCCTTTCTATATTTTCACTGTTAGTGTATAAGAAAGCAACTGATTTCTGTACATTGATTTTGTATCCTGCCACATTACTGAATTGCTGTATGAGTTCTAGTAGTTTGGGGGTGGAGTCTTTGGGTTTTCCATATCAAGTATCATGTCATCTGTGAAGAGAGAGTTTGGCTTCTTCTTTGCTAATTTGACTACTTTTATATTTGTTGTTGGTGCTGTTGTTGTCTGATTGCTGTTGCTAGGACTTCTAGTACTATGTTGAATAACAGTGGCAAGAGTGGATATCCTTGTCGTGTTCCTGATCTCAAAGGGACAGCTATCAGCTTTTCCCCATTAAGGATTATTTCATAGAAAGATTTTATCAAGTTGAGGAATGTTCCCTCTATGCCTATACTTTGAAGCATTTTAATCAGGAACAGATTCAGTATCTTGTCAAATGCTTTTTCTGCATTAGTTGAGAGGACCTTGTGGTTCTTCTCTCTCTCTTATTGATTTGCTCTATCACATTGATTGATTTGTGAATGTTGAGTCATCCTTGCATCCCAGGGATAAATCCCACCTGGTCATGGTGGATAATCTTTTTAATGTACTGTTGGGTCCTATTAGTTAGGATCTTGTTGAGAAACTTGGCATCCCTGTTATTCAGGAATTTTGGTCTGAAATTCTCCTTTTGGTGGGGTCCTTGCCTGTTTGGGAATCAGGGTAATGCTGGCTTTATAAAAAGAGTCTGGAAGTTTTCCTTCTGTTTCTATTTTTTGAAACAGTTTCAGGAGAATAGGTATTATTTCTTCTTCGAATGCTTGGTAGAATTCTCCAAGGGATCCATCAAGTCCTGGGCTCTTGTTTTTTGGGAGGGTTTTTGATCACTGCCTCAATCTCATTACTACATACTGGTCTATTCAGGTTGTCAATTTCTTGGATTCAGTTTCAGAAGTTTATAGGTTTGCAGGAATGCGTCCATTTCATTTAGGTTGCTTAACTTATTGGCATGTAACTGTTGATAATAATTTCTGATGATTGTTTCTATTTCCTTGGTGTTAGTTGTGATCTCTCCCTTTTCATTCATAATTCTATTAATTTGGGTCCTCTCTCTTTTCTTTTGGATTAGTTTCGCCCATGGTTTATCAATCTTATTGATTCTTTCAAAAAAAACAGCTTCTAGTTTCGTTAATGTTTTCTACATATCCCTAGTTTCTATCTCATTGATCTCTGCTCTATCGTGATTATTTCCCTTGGTTGGCTTAATTTGTTGTTGATTCTCCGTTTTTTTTAAGGTGTAAAGAGAGCTGGTGTATTCTGGATTTTTCCCTTTTTTTTTTTTTTTTTTGAGGGTGGCTTGGATGGCTACGTATTTCCCTCTTAGGACCGCCTTTGCTGTATCCCATAGGTTTTGGAGCTAAATGTCTTCATTCTCATTGGTTTCCATGAATTTAAGTTCTTCTTTGATTTCCTTGTTGACCCAAACATTCTTAAGCAGGGTGGTCTTTAGCTTCCAAGTGTTTGAGTTCCTTCCAAACTTTTTCTTGGGATGGAGCTCCAGTTTCAAGGCACTGTGGCCTGAGAATGTGCATGCAATAATCTCAGTCATTTGGTATCAGTTGAGCCCTGATTTGTGACCCAGTGTGTGGTCCATTCTGGAGAAGGTTCCATGTGCGTGCGAGAAGAACGAGCGTTCTCTTGTTTTAGGGTGGGATGTTCTGTATAGATCTGTGAGGTCTGTCTGGTGCAATGTGTCATCCAGTGCTCTTGTTTCTTTACTGATTTTCTGCAACTTAAACTTTAAAAAGCAGTATAAACCTTTGTTTTTTGTGAAAAAAAATATTAGGGTTAGAGCTTAAAGCATACAGAGCCCCTAAAACTCAATCAGTTTTGGTGTCTGTGGTAAGTGTTCCAGGCATATTCAGCCTCAGAGAAAAATGTAGTTTAAATCTGACAGTCAATGTTAGAACCCATAGAAATAATTACTTTCAATATTGCAAATTTAAAAAATAGTGTCTTCTTTGCTAATTCAAACATAAATTTAACAGATTTGATCCTCATGAAATTCATGATATCTTGATAATATTCCAGCTTGTTCTAGAAGCGTGAAAAAGTCATTCCAAAATAGTAAGAGATATGGACACATTCCATTGTATTCCTGTACATGTAAATAAGCCAACATCACTGTTATTTTCAGAGAGTATATATAATCCATTTAGGGCCACCTATCAAACTCTTACCATGGCACTATGGTTCAAGGTGATTATATTTAAGAGCAACAATTTCTATGATTCTGTTTATACTGCCAGAATATTATGTGCAAGATACAAAAAGAGAAACCCCCCCAACCAGAGACATATTAAGAGAATATGCCAATATTATCCCAAATAACATCCCAAACTGTTAGTTATCAGGAAAAAGAATAACACTGAGAAAGGAGAAAACACAAAGTGAGAAATACACAGAGAGAAAAGAGATGGCATTTGGAAAATGAGAATAATTTACACAATTTTCTATTTTTAATTTTTTTCAGGAAGCACTATATTAGTGCTCAAAACTTCCTATCTATGAATGGATATTATATTTGTAAACTCAACATGTAACATATCCATCCTGTGCCTGGGGTGCCTGGGTTGCTTAGTCGATGACACATCCGACCCTTGATTTCAGTTCATGAGATCAAGCCCATTGTGGGACTCCACACTGCGCATCAAGCTGGCTTAAGATTCTCTCTCTCCCTCTCACTCTGCCCAGCCCCCTTCTAAAAAAAATAAGTTTGGGGACTCTTTTTACATGTCTCCAATATACGAACAACTTAGAAGGTTTTTTTCCAGTCCATAAGAAAAAAAAAAAAACCAAAACCAAAACCCACAAACAAACAAACAAAGCCCCTAGACACAGACCTTACAATTGCAAAGATCATGGATATAACTAGAAAACCTCTAAGGAAACATAGGAGATAATCCATGTGACTTCCAGTTTGGTGACGAGTGTGGTCTGTGAAAGAAAAACATTGATCAGACTTTATTAAAATTAAAACCTTTGCCCTCTAAAAAACACTGTTGAGGGAATCAAAAGACAAGCCAGAGACAGGGAGAGAATATTTTGAGCACATATCTGATAAAGGACTTGTATCCAAAATACGCAAAAAGCTCTTAGAATTCAATAATAAGGGAAAAATGAAAAATGGTTAAAAGATCTGAACAGTTACGTCCTCAGACAAGATGCACAAAGGGTGAATAAGTATATGAAAAGTGTTTAATATTATTTGCCGTTAAGGAATTACAAATTGAAACAAAAAAGAGATACCACTACATCCCATTAGAATGACAAAAAAAAAAAAAATCCCCCAAGAACTTGACAGGACCAGTTGTCAGGAAGATGCAGAGCACTGGGGACTCTCATTCACTGCTGCTGCAAACACCAATTGGTTTCATCTGTTTTGAAGACAGGCAGTTTCTTACAAAGCTAAACATAGTTTTACTCCGCAGTCCAACAGTAGCTCCTTTAGATTCTCGTCCAGCAGTTTTGAAAACATCCACCCAACACCCGCATGCAAAGTTTAGAGCAGCTTTACGGGGAACCATGAAGTACTGGAGGTAACTAATTGTCCTTTGGTAAGTGAATGCACCAACCGACTGTGGCATATCCACATTATGGATTGTTATCCAGCAATAAAAAGAAATGAGCTGTGAAGTCACAAAAAGACGGAGACCTCAATGCACAATGTTATATGTGAGAAGCCAATACCAAAAGCAAGACGTGGTGGGAGTCTGATTATATGACGTGCTGGGACTGGCCAAAAGTATAGCGATGATAAAAAGATCAGCTGTGGCCAGGGCTTCTGGGGACTTTAAGAGGGTTGAACACACGAGGCACGAGGGATGGTTCGGGGCGCGAAACTATTCTCTGTGTTCTTCTACTGGTTGACGATTGACTCCATGCATTTGTCAAAACCCACAGAACTTTACAGATCTATGAAGAGTGAACTTGAATCTACAAAAATTTAAAAAAATAATAATTTTGGATGCCAGAGGATCCCAGGATGGAACGCAGAATGTGATAAAGCAATTGAATTGTCTAATAAATTTATGAAATCGCCTCATAATGAAAGCAATGAGGAAAGGATGCTGGCTTAAGTAACTTTAAAATTTGGTAGAATGTGGAAAATCAAAGGCAAAAGAAACTACGCACAGTACTACTGTATTCCGTGTTAGGAACTCTACCACTGCTCTACATTTACACTGGGCTTGAAGAGTTACGTAAATGGATAGCGGATAACGGGAGCCGCATTTCTCACTGTTGTAGCAGGAGGTTTAGATAAACAGGGAAGGAGGCAAGGATAATCATCCTAAAACAGAGCAGAACTTGGGGGAAAAGTTTCTCTGAATAATTTTGATTGGTATTTATAAACTTTACTAAAATAAGTTTTTGTATAAAAACTGCTCTGACAAATTACTTTGGGTCACTTTTCTAATATTCAAACCTAATTCCTTTATTCCTTTTACTAAATACTCAAACCTTAATTCCTTTTTTTATTTTTTTAACCAAAGTTCTCTTTGAAAACACACAAATACTGCCTCCCTTTGGGGCACTTCAAAATCTAAATTAATTATGCTAATTATCTCATGCAGGTTGTGACCTAATTAAATTTAATTAGTTGGTCTTGTTAAGTCTAAAGATCATCCTCTGGGAGATTTTACCTTTTGGGTAAACTTAGGTGGGGAGTCGAAGTGCTTACTTACCCTAACATATTCTGAGTAGTAATAATATCACATGTACTTGTAAAGGTGGAGCGTGGAGAGTCATCTAACAATTGGTTTTCCCTTTATCCACTGATTTTGTTAACATGTAGGTTTCTGGTGGAAATTTGCTAAGGTAAATGTCAAGGTTTTAAATAGTAATTAAATTCTTCTATTTGGATTATAGTCACAAAAAATGTAAAGCAAGGATAAATAATGTGACTTAAACTCTTAACTGCTTAACAGAATGCTTATATGCTTATTAATTTTTCAGTTATTCCTGGAATGTTGTTACGTCTTCGTCTTGTGACGCTTCCGTTCCCTGGTTTTCTTCTTGGCTCTCTTGCAATTAGCACTTTAAGGGTTCTGCCCTAGTCTCACTGTCCTTTCCCTAATGCTCTCCCAGAAGGACTTTATCTACTCTGCAGATGACTGTAATTACTACGTAGGGCCGGAAAACGCTCATACCTTTACTTTTCATCTTGAACTTCACCTTGCACTGTACACGCATCCAGCAACCAGCTAACATGGCCACATGGGCTACACATAGTCCTCAAAACTTGGCAGGTTCAGCACTCTGCTCCCGTGCCCTACCTATTCTCATTGCCATATTCTGGTCCCAATCATTTCTCCTCCCGACCACTTCAGTAACTTGGTCTCAGCTCTTCTTGTCTCCACTGCCCACCCACCCCATCGCTGTCTCCTTGGACAGCTCCGAGTGATTACGTGGTTCACTCAGTCTGAAGTTTGAGTCGTGTCATTTCCCCCCTTTGCCTGGAATCCAGAAATCATTGTCCATCACCTCAAAATGGAGTCTCAGCAGCCCAGCAAGAGTCCTCATCTAGACGCCCTTCTCCGAGCAAGGCTCCCTTTTGAACATGTTCTCTAATTTTGCCAGGACAGACTCCCTGACGTAGCTGTTACGGTCTCGCACTTCTCTTGAGTTTGTGGATGCTGCCCTCTATGCTCCTCATGTTCTCCTCAACTTTTCAATGGTTTTTATATGCAGGCAGTATTGTATTAGATGCTAAGAATAAGGAAAAATGGTTTAAGCAAGGCAGATATGAAGAGAGAAAATCAGAAAATCCCCCAAACCATTGTCTTTATCCTCTCCCATTCTGTTTCCACCAGCAATGCAACAATATGATGCATTTAAAAAATGCATCATACATTCCAGACTTTGTCAGTCCGTATACATGCATACATTCGTAGACATACACACACATTTTAGCAATTTGAATTTTTTCTTTTAACAGCATGTATTTGCTTATTTCATGCCAACACTTACATGTTTTTTTTCTTTAACATTAGGAGTAAACCTTATAGTACATGGAATACAATTTTATCATTTTTCTATTAGCAGACACTTGATGTTTTTCTTCTAATTTATTATTATTATAATGCATGAGTAGTATTGTCTTTCTACTAATCAAATCTACTCTAGTAAAAAATAAATCCATTCTGATAATATGCCTTCTACAAATATCCATTGCTTACAGGTTTGATATATATCTGTATATAGCATTTTCTATTTTAAAAACTCCTTAAGTGGCTTTATGTAAATTAATTTCCCCCATCGTTTAGAAATAACCTGTGACGCTAACTACTTAAGAGAACTAGTGAGCAATTGCATGCACGTTTGCTAGATGTATACTCTTAAATTATTTTTTCTAAGTTTCAAGTTTGTCTAATTTTTGAAAATGATTTCAATTAAACAACAAAATGTGATAATTATTTAATGCTGTTTTGGTTAGATTATTTTAAGAATATTATAATTATATATAATATATAATACTACAAATAAGTGATATGTAAGACCTGGCATATATTAAATATGTTTGATAATTATTAGATGTTGAATACAATAAGAAGGAAAAGAAAAACATGTTTTTGTATGTAGAGAAAAATATTGATCTTTATTCATTTCATTAGTTCTGCTGTGTACTTCAAAGTGCCATGAGCTTTCGAATGTGTATGTTATGTTCTCAGTTGGCAAAATTGTAAATTTTATTTAAAAAATTTTGTTTGTTTAAAAAATAAATTAGAACTTTATCAAAATAAAAACTGTGCTGTGAAGGAAACAACCAACAAAACTAAAAGGTAACCTACTGAATGGGAAAAGATACTTGCAAATGACATATCTGATAAAGGGTTAGTATCCAAACTCTATAAACAACTTATCCAACTCAGCACCCCAAAATTTAAAAAATAAGCAGAAACTATGAATAGACAGTTTTCCAAAGAAGATGTACAGATGGCCACCAGATACATGAAAAGATGCTCAACATCACTGGTCATTAGGGAAATACAAATAAAAACATCACACCTGTTAGAATGGCTAAAATCAACAATACAAGAAACAACAGATACTGGCCAGAGTATGGAAAAAAGGGAACCTTCTTGCTCTGTTGGTGGGAATGCAAACTAGTGTAGCCACTCTGGAAAACAATATGGAGGGTTCTTAAAAAAGTTAAAAGCTAGAAATAGATCTACCCTATAATCCAGCAATTGCATTATGAAGTATTTGCCCAAATACAAAAGTACAAATTCAAAGAGATATATGCACCCCAGTGTTTTAGCAGCATTATCTACAATTGCCAAATTACGGAACGAGCACAAATGTCCACTGACTGATGAATGGACAAAGAAGATGTGTACACACACACACACACACACACACACACATTAATCAGCCATAAAAAAGAAAGAAATTTTGCCATTTGCAATGATCTGGATGGTGTTAGAGAGTAGAATGCTAAGTAAAATAACGCAATCAGAGAAAGACAAATACTGTGTGATTTCACACATATATGGAATTTAAAAAACAAAACAAATGAACAAAGTGGGGGAAAAAGAGAGAGAGAGGCAAACCGAGAAATGGACTCTTAGCTGTAGGGAACGAATTTGTGGTTATGAGAGGGGAAGTGAGGGAAGGGGATGGGTTAAATAGCTTAAGTAGGATTAAGGAGGGCACTTGTGATGAGTGCTGGGTGTTGTATGGAAGTGTTGAATCACTATATTGTACACCTCAAATTAACATTACATCTGTATTTAACTGGGATTTAAATAAAAACTTTAAAAAAGAAACAGCAGGTTTAAAACATGTATAACCACAATTTTAAGGATCAGTAAACAGAGGCAAATACTGCAAAAAATAAATAAAAATTAAAAAATATTAAGAGGTGAGAGTAAACATCTAAAAATAATATATCGGAAGAACAAATAAGTTTGACAATATGGATAACCACAAATTTTCAAATAAAAAAAGCCCTCCTGTGTTTACTACAGAAGATCTAAATTTAACTAAAGATTAGTAAGCTTTGAATAACTAAATATCTTTTTAGCCTGGATGTGAAGATGTTTCAGCGTATCAGTACTGCTGAGCAAGAACGGTGATATTGATGGTTTGCATTTGGTTTGCGAGATAGGGAGACTCTTCCCTTTGGACCGTTGCCTTAGCAATGCTGGGCCTGGGGACCAGAAGAGTGTAAGTGGCCCCAGCCAGCACGGCAGATTACGCCTTCTGGTTCCAACATCTTCGGTGCAGACATAGGTAATTCTTGACTATAGAGAGAAAGAACGGCTGCTGTGACCCTGCAGAGGGAAGTAAATCTCTGTTCAACCTTTGCAGGTATTACCAGGGGGCGGCCTTTGGCTGGAATGCAGATCCCTGCTTTAGTGCTGCTGCTATATTGTACTAAACCAAAGATTCATAAACATTCGCAAGTCATTTTGATGCCTAGCAGTTTTCTTTAGCAATTGAATCCCATCTGAAACTTCTAATTAATTTATCTAATAACTCTTACAGAAAGTGATATTTGAATTTTATCACCGGTAGTGTATGGTTCCTCTACAGTGATAGCACTTAGATACTACTTAGTTATGATATTAAAATCACCTAATGCTGTTGAAAAAGTTATCAAGTAGTTTTTGTTCATTTTGAACCTTGAATTTTATAGAATACAGAGAACACTCCACATTTTTGGATGGTTTTGCAAAATTTTTTCATAATCAAGATATTATACTAACAATTGAAAGAAACACATGAAAGTTTTTTAATGATTATGTCAATAACAGTGGCAAAGTTTTTCTTAAAAAGTTAAATATGTTATAGAACCAGATCACTTATGATTCAGTTAATGCTTACTTTCTCTGAAATACATTGACCAATAATCATTAGTTTGACATTGGCTATAAGTCCTTCCCATGAAGAATTCTTTTCTAATCTAACATGAGGGCTCTACTATTAAAATACTTTATTGACATCATATATGTATTAATTAGAAATACCTTTAAAAACCATGCTGACCTCTGTATTCAGGTAGGATAGAGTAGTTCTGCTGAGAATAATCTGAAAAGCTGAGTAAATACTTAAAAACACAAATATGGGGGCACCTGGGTGGCTCAGTGGGTTAAAGCCTCTGTCTTCGGCTCAGGTCATGATCCCAGAGTCCCGGGATCGAGCCCGCATCGGGCTCTCTGCTCAGCGGGGAGCCTGCTTCCTCCTCTCTCTCTCTGCCTCTCTGCCTGCTTGTGATCTCTGTCTGCCAAATAAATAAATAAAATCTTAAAAAAACCCCACAAATATGTATACATATCTCCAAATGTGTGTGAAAACATGCATATATTTACACATGTATTTGTACATACAGATGGAGATCTACAACTGTATCAACAGAAAGTAAAATTCTAGAGAGTCTTTCATAGTTGATTTGGATCTCTTCACTGTCCCTGGGTACATTTATTAATCCTTTGCCTTGCCTAGAAGCTGAAATTCTGGGATAGACACAGGAAGAAGTCTGCTACTAAGGGAGAGAAAAAACCCACCGAAGCTTTTTATAAGTACGTGGGGCTGGATGGTGATGTTGGCGGGGTGGGGAGGACAAGAAAACAAGCAAAATACCCTCAGTGCTCCATGCTATGTAATACTGCCTCAAAGAGACGTGTCTTAAAGATAAGGACCCAAGTGACATGAAAAATGTAGGGATGAATGAAGATATACTAGTAAAATTGAGGCAAGGAAACAAACACGAGGGTAGCTTTACTACTATTGGAAAAAGTGGGCTTCAGGTAAGGAAGAATTTCTGGAGATGAAGAATTTTGCACAATGGTAAATAAGTCAGCATATTCCAAATCTGCTTGCATTCAATAATGTGGTTTCAAAATGAATAAAACAAAAATCAATGGAATTAAAAGGAAAAATGGACAAATTTATAATCAAAGTAGAAGACACTAATAAATTTCACTGGATACCTGGTAACAATAAGGAGACAAAACCTAAATTATTAATCTTCTATGCTTATAGGAGATTAGAAGAGCTAACAAACACTTGCAAATTGCTGTGTGTATGATATACTATCCCTGATGGCCTCAGAATTCACATTATTTTCAAACTGAAGGATCATTTATCAAAACTGGACAAATGGTGGCATATGAAGAAAACCTCAACAAATTGTATTTATTTTTTAAAAGATTTTATTTATTTATTTGACAGAGGGAGAGAGAAAGATCACGAGCTGGGCGAGCAGGAGAGGTAGAAGTAGGTTTCCTGCCAAGCAGAGAGCCCGATGCAGGACTTGATCCCAGGACCCTGGGATCATGACCTGAGCTGAAGGCAGACGCTTAGCTGACTGAGCTATCCAGGTGCCCCATACTCAACAAATTTTAAAGGATTGAAATAGTTTAGATTATGTGCTCTGAATAGAGTGGAATTAGGAAAAACTTAGTGACAAAATAATTAGGATATCCCCCTAACTACCAAGAAACTAAATAATGTACTTATAAAAAGTCACAATGAAAATTTAAAAATAGTTTAATCTCAATGAAGAAAAGATATATCAAACTTGTTGAATGCAGCTAACATATTGCTCTGAAGGAAATTTGTAGTTTCAAATGCATAAATGAGAAAAAAATACAATTTTCTGAATTTCTAACTCAAGAAGGAAGGTAAAGAACAGAAAATTACACATAGTGTAATATAAAAGGAAAAAATTAAAAGCTAAAAGTACAAATTATTGGAAAAAAGTATAATGCAGAAAATTTGGAAGTCAAGCTTCAGCTCTCTTTTAACCAAAATAGGTGAAATTTGTAGAAATGCTCATTAAGGGGAAAAAAAAACAAAACACAAAAAAACACAGTGCCAAAACCTGGCAAGGATACAGCAGGAAAACTAAATGAGAACAATCTCTCTCATGAATATAGAAGCAAAACATTAGAAAATTAAATCCAGAGATACATGAAAACAGTGATTTAAGCACTGAACTCCTAAAACTAGCGATAGAACAGAAAATGAAATTTGAAAGGATGTGGAAGAATGGAAATACCAGTAAAGTGTATGCAACAGACGATTCAGCTTCTAAAATCAGTCACCATAGTTCAGAATATTAACCAAAGAAGGAAGAAAAATCATTTGAACTTCTCAGTATATGTAGAAAAGCATTTGGTAAAATTCAGCAACCATTTATTCAAAGAAAAAGAAAAACCAAACTAAAGTTTCTTAGGAAACGAGAATAAATGTGATCAAAAAGCTGGCAGAGGGGCGCCTGGGTGGCTCAGTGGGTTAAGCCGCTGCCTTCGGCTCAGGTCATGATCTCAGAATCCTGGGATCGAGCCTCGCATCAGGCTCTCTGCTCTGCGGGGAGCCTATTTCCTCCTCTCTCTCTGCCTGCCTCTCTGCCTGCTTGTGATCTCTCTGTCAAATAAATAAATAAAATCTTTAAAAAAAAAAAAAAAAAAGCTGTCAGAGACGACCAGCAAATTACCTCCAGGAACTGTTGTGTGTAAAGCAACACACTAGCCCCTGAGACCCATTATAATCTATAACAATTTAACAGTGAGCTAGTGATGCAGTGATGTATATACATAAAAGAGAGAATTGTGTTTAGAGCCTGACTCCTGCATATATCATCACATCATTTATGATAATATTACTGTGCAGTGGACAAAGAATGGTCTTCTTTGTTTTTTAATAGAATTTATTTTCGAGCGACACTTGTGTGGCTCAGTCAGTTAAGCCTCTGATTCTTGATCTCAGCTCAGGTCATGATCTCAGGGTCGTGAGACGGAGCCCTGTGTCAGGCTCTACTCTCGGTGGGGAGTCAGCTTGAGACTCTCTCTGTCCCTCTGCCTCTGCCCTTCCCCTCCCACATACAACTTCCTCTGCTATCAACCTGTACCACACTGGTTACCTCTGTTATAATCTGTGAACCTTCACTGACACATCAGTAGAGCCCGAAGTCCACAGTTTAGACCTCATTCTTGGAGTCTTGTATTTTCTGTGGAGTAGGACCAAGGCATAATGTCACACACCCACACTGTAGTATCACGCAGAATAGTTTTCATGCCCTTGAAGTCCTTTGTTTACTAATCCCGTCCTCTTTCCTAGCGCCTGCCAACGAATGATCTTTCCACTGTCTTTGTAGTTTTGCCTTTTCCAGAGTGTCGTACAGCTAGAATCATACGGTGTGTAGCCTGGCAAGGGTATGGAACAGGGGGAACTTCCATCCATTGCGGGTGGGAATGCAGATGGTACAGCCACTTTGGAAGATAGTTTCTCACAAAACCAGACATACTGTTACTATATGATGCATCAATCACACAATTTGGTATGATACCAAAATGCATTGGAGGGTTACAAAAACTTGCACACAGTTCTCTAATAATATGTGTGTGTTTTAAAGTGTTTTGAAATGTTAAAGTTTTCTATGAATTTGCCCCTTTCATTTCAATCTTCAAATTTATTGAAATAAAGTTGTTGTAATATCCTCTCTAAAAAAAAAAAAACAAACCTGCGCACAGATGTTTACAGCAGCTTTATTTAAATTGACAAAATTTGGAAGCATCTAAGATGTCCTTCAGTAGGTGAAGGAATGAATAAATTGTATTGCATTTAGACAATGGCATATTATTTAGTGTTAGAAAGAAATGAGCTGTCAAGCCATGAAAAGACTTGTAGGAACACTAAATGTAAATTACCAAGTGGAAAAAGTCAATCTGAAAAGAACGGTCTTTTCAATGAATGGCATTGAATGGGCGAGGGGGTTCTTAAGTAGGAAAGAAATTTACTAAACATAAAAGAAAGAAAGAATAATAAATTCAACTTCATGAAAAGTTCTGTTACTCAAAAAAAGAAAACCATTTGAAGTATAAGAAAATGAAAATGACAAGAAATACAGACCATGGGAAAATGATACTTTGAAAAAATTCTACAGATCAGAATGGTTAAAATGAAAATGAGTGACCCTGTCAACTTTCACAGCTCTGTTATATGTCAACTTGTCTAGGTTGAAAGTCCCTCTCAGAGTTCACCTTTGTGTTTGTTTCTGAATAAGGTGGGCCATTAAGAGCTGCTTGAGTGAGATTTTGAGGTTGATTATAAAGCCATAGCCATTTCGTAACTTATACATGTCACTTACCTGCTGATTCACCTTGACATCGTAAACAGCGACTTGGCCAGCAAATGTCCACCTTCCATTGGATTCTCCCTTCACTTTTCTGACTCTGGGGCCATATGTATGTGTTGACTTTAATGATTAAGGCCCTTGGTTCTGCAGGACAGCCCCCCCACCTACCTTCCTACTCCCAGGGCTTCTAACTTGTCCACCAGGTGTTTGTGAAGATGAAAGAACCGGAACTCCTGTACATGGCTGACAGGACTATGAATTAGAACCACTACTAACTGGTCTGCCAAATCTGTTGTGACCCAGAAATTTTATTTCTTGCTGTAACTCATCAGAACAACACTACGTATGTATGAAATATTCACAGTTCATAGTATTCGTAATAAATAGTAACTGGGTCTACCTCCATGTCCATCAACACTAGAATTGGTAAATAATCTAAGGTATTTTAATAAAATAGCATTCTGTACAGAGATGAGAATAAACAAATCATAATTTTATGCACAGAAACATAATGTTGAATAAAACATAATGTTGAATAAGATAATCAGGAGACAGTACAGTACTCTTTTATTTCATTTAACTCGAGCTCTGAGACAAGCCCAGGGTGTCTCCAGAGTTAGAAATCACAATCGTAGTTACCTTTGGGACAGTAACGGTTATTCATGTGGACATGGAGGGGACCTTTTCTGAAGCAAATAATATTCTCAAATCTTGTTTGAGAATATTTTGCCTGAGTGTGTTTATGTAGTTTGTGAGAATTTATCTTATCTATCAAAATACTTTATAAAGTTTGCAAAGAATATAGGAAAAACTGGTGTGTGTGTGTATGCATGCGTGCGTGTATGCGTGTGTATGCGTGTGTGTGCACGTGTGTGCTGACCCTCACCGAGTCTCGATGCAAGGGTAGACTTGAAGGGACCAGTGTGGCCTTTCAAGAAATGAGGAACTTGTCTGCTCTATGGGTCTAAGGAAAAATAAGACTGACTTCCTGTTTTTTATAGCTCGAAGCTGGGGACAGAGCCAAAGAAAGACACTAATGCTCTTTTTTGGTAAAGATTTTATTTATTTATTGCCAGACAGAGAGAGAGAGAGAGCACAAGCAGGGGAGCAGCAGGCAGACGGAGAAGCAGGCTCCATCCCAGCCCCCGGAATCCGGGCCTGAGCCAGCCGGGTGCTCCCGTGTCAAGAAAGGAGGTCTTTGCTGTGCCACGAGCAAATGACCCGACAGAAAGTCAAAATTAAGGCGGCGCGGAAATGGATGGAAACGTTCTGGCGCCTCAGCGCCGTGTTGGAGACGCGGGCAGGGAAACTTCTCACCAGGGGCCGGAGACACCATGGCCTGCCATCGTGTCACGTCTCACTGAGAGCTGGAGAGACAGTTGTGACCGTAGCCGAGGCACTTGCAGTCCGGCAGTCTGTGCTCTCCTGGGCGTTGGCCTAACCGTGCTCTGATGGTGAGGAAGCGACGGAGAGAAAATTTCACTTGAATAAAACCAAGCGCCCTGTTGTCCGCACTGTTGTATCTTCTACAGAAACCTGGTCACGGTTCACACAGGTCATCTTTCCTTTTGTCACCCATTCCACCATTTATTTCTCTTGAAAACATTAATTTCATAGAAATTCACTTCTCAGCACTCCAAGTATTCTGATGCATAAAATAAGTTGACGTAAGAATTAGAAATTTCCGTGCTTCTGACAGAAGACCTTGAGCCTGATCAACATACGTTCCTCCAGCATTCACCAAGGCTGAGGAAAATAAATCCACATAATTTGTTCTTAAAATGCCTTCTTGAACATATTGTAGGAACCAGAAAAACTTACAAATGATTTTAAATCTGATTTTAATCAGTTGTGTGGCCTTGGGCAACTTATTTCCCTTCTGTATCACCTTCTCCAAATTGTTTTTGTTCACAACCCAGGAGAAAAGCGACTACTTGTTCAGATAAATTTAAAAAAATAAATAAATTTTAAAAAAAGAAATATTTTAAAAATATTATGTTAAAAAACAGGATTAATTGTGGGAATATTTCAGAATTTTTAGCACATCATTTTGCAATATAAACTTCTACCCAAGGAATTTACGATGCAACATCTCTCGGACTTTTTAAACATAAGTTCCATTTTTCATAGAACACATATAATTTCGGTTTTCTTTTGGGAAAGGACGTTAACAACATTGTTTTAGTACAAACTGTAAATTGTTACATAAAATCATTATAAAAATATTTTCTAAAGATGATTTAAAAGCCCAAGAAAACTAGGTTTCATTGGTAGATTAGTCGCCTAAATAAAGACTAAGAAATGGCTTTATTTTGTCATTTCAACTGAATGTTCAATTATATAAAATAGAGCAACCACATCTAGTTAAAGGACAATTACTTGTCAGTGGCATCATTGTATCATGATAATCAAAGTCTGCTTCTGAGAGAAACTAGCAGCCAGTTAACCCACACTGAGTTATTAGTGAAGGAATTGGTAAGATACTCATTTACATCAAGAGCTAAGGAAATTCGTCTGTATTTCATGCATGAGCTCAATGCATTTTTTTTAAAAAGATTTTATTTACTTATTTGAGAGAAGTGAATAAGAGAGAGAGAGCATGAGAGGGGGAAGGTCAGAGGGAGAAGCAGACCTCGCACCAAGCAGGAGACCGATGCTGGGGTTGATCCCTGGGCTCCAGGATCATGGCCTGAGCCAAAGGCAGTCGCTTAACCCACTGAGCCACCAGTTGCCCCTAGAGTTTAATGGATTCATTATCAAAGTTTTGTGGGTATATTGGTCACTTGTTCCAAGTTATATTTTCTTAGATTATTTATAAGTTTAATTATCTCTTCTGTTGTTCATATTATAGTGAAGATTTCACTTAGTATTTGTAGACTTTATTTTTTTTAATTTTTTATAAGTTTTAAAAGATTTTTTATTTATTTGAGGGCGAGCACCAGCACACATATGGGAGCAGGGGGAAGGGGAGAGGGAGAAGCAGACTCCCTGGGGAGCAGAGAGCCTTGGGAGCCGCTGCAGGGCTCGATCTCAGAACCCGTAGATCACGGCTTGAGCCCAAAGCAGACGCTTATCTGACCGCGCCACCAGGCACCTCTACACAGTGTCTGCAGACTTTAAAAGAATATGCTTTCACAGTGACAAATTGATTTGTACTAATTGATTTAGAAGGTTTTAAAACTATATTTTGTTTTTTATTTCGTAATGGGTTCCCATAGTGAGGACAGTGACGCTGAATATTTCCTGTTTTTAAACTCAGGGAATACCATGGATGTTATTCCGCACGATTGCATAGTAGACGGTCTGAGTCGTAATTACAAATTAACAGCCTGCAAAATAAATTCACCTCCTGGATGGTCTTATCTGGCCTTCATCTCATTCGGTTTTTATTTTAAATAAAACTTTTAAAAAATAGAGGTATTTGAAATGGAAAACCACATGTGGTCCCTTTAGGCACACATGGCCAGTGGCAATAGCCAGCGGAGCGGAATGGCGGCAGCCCCCTTAGAGGGCCACTGGCTCTCCAGTCCACACTGCGGTCCGCACGGTGCGTCCCACACATCATCCTCGGTCCTCTTCTCTCCTGTTTGCCTTTACCAGCCCCTCTGAGCTGAGTGTTTAGCCCCTGGTATCAATAATTTGAACAATAACAGCATGCAAAATACATGCTTTACATCTGAACATGAGATATTTTCACTGGAAATAGGTTTGGTTTTAATTCCAGGAGGAGACTGTGGTTTTAAGTCCAGGTCACTCCTTATTTGCTATCTGCTAGTCATCAAGCCATTAAAGTTCCACCGGCCTCAGAAGTGTCTTCTGGAAATGAGGGGGCGATTTTATGTCTCTTTGGCTATAAGAATCTACGAGCACCTAATCAATAGCTTTAAAAAAAATAGATTAAGCCTCAATTTAGAGTGATTCTTGAGACTTTAACTGATAAATGCCACCTTCATTAGAAACTGTCAGCACATCGGAATGGTCATGCAGAGGTGCACATGCTGAGCAGCTGTGCATGTATGAACACCCTTCATGAGCAAGGTTGAGTGTCTTTTGTTAACCTCAATTGGCCATACTGAGAATCTTTTAGTGAAGAAAAATTAAAAATGAGTATCTCCTGAAGGAATGAAATGGTTCTCATCCTAAGTACCAAATGTTATCGTTCATTGATTCCGATTGCCAGGGTTTCCTAATCCTCTGCAAAATGAGGTGATGGGGGGCGGCTTAGTCACTTGAATGGTAGGATACATGTGTAACCCAGGTGCCACTTTTCTGGAGAGATCCTCAGGCAGAAGGGCCACAAGTTCATAAAATTAAGTCCCCAAATATTCTGTAGCTCATCTGAACTTTATTTTTTTCCAGAGCAGCGCTGATTTGACTCATCATTTGTTGTTTGTGTGGTCACTTTATCCTTCTAAATTGTGTACTTTATCTCTTTTCCTGATCCCCTTATGTCTTGTTTCCGTTCTTTTATTTTTGGTGAAATATGATATGGCAAGGACACTGTAGAGATTGCTCATTGCCGTTACTGTGGTGTAACCCCCACATTTGAACGTCCTTTGTATTTTGAATATCCTTGACAATGGTATGATTTGGGGTGGGAGTGAGGGTTCCACTTTCCAACAGAAACCTGTGGTTCCAACCCCCCCCACCTTTCCAACACACACACACACACACACACACACACACACACACTCGGGCACTTCTACTTGCTGACATCCGGAACGCAGGCATGTGTCCTGCTCTCTTGGGCAGCACAGACACTAAAACCAGATGCGGGCCTGTGAACTAAACGTGACCAGTTAGGGGCCCAGTCTGGAAGCGGGATCTGAAAGGAGTAGTGCAGAAGCTCACAAGAAAGGGACGACGTCCCCAGAGGCCGCTTCTGCCCTCGAGCCAGCGTCCGACGGGGCTGCTTGCAGTCGCGCCCTAATTAACACTTTCTCTGGGATGCGAGAGTGACTGGCCCTTGCTGCTCAGCCAGCTTCGTTTTTGCCAAATTTGAAACAAGTCTCTCAAGCTTTTCCACAGATCACCTGATCTATTTGATGACTTACAACACACTTCTCCTCAAATGTATTCAAAATCTCTCTCTGTTGTTTGTAACCAAGGATTTTGATATCAAACAACCTTTGCAGATTTATAGGGTTTGGCCTGACTTCTAAATACCACACACATTTGAACTTCTCCTAGGCTTGGCCGGGTGAATTCCAGCTTTTCTGCACGTGCATTCCCTAAGAAGTTAAGCCTGAATCCCTAACAGCTGATGGGAAAAAAAAAAAAAAGGAAAGGAAAACAGGTAATACCACATTGATTAGTTTTTACTGCACAGTAGACACCCACAGCATCTCAGAGACGCGCAGTGAAAGTCGTTTGTTTTTCATGCTTCTCTGGGTTGGTTCCAGCCTAGGTCATCTAGGCTGTCTGACTCTGCTTCTGCTAACGCTAGGTCAGACTGGCTATTGCCACTCAGGGATTGGGATCTAGTCTGCTTTACATGTATTCATTCCAGACCTACGCTGTTGGGTCTCCAGAGGAAGTTATTCTTATAATATTGATGGAGACACGAGAGGGCAGGCAGAAACACACAATGCCTCTTAGGGCCTGGGCTGCAACCGCACATTATTGCTTCTGACGCTGTTCTACTCCTAAAGCAAGTCAAATGGCAGAGCCCCAAGTCAGTGGGCTGGGAAGGATATTGTGTCGGTAACAAAATGAACAAGAAAATTAACTGTCAGTGGCCATGGATATAGGGAGTAGGGAAGAACTAGGACCAACATTCAGTCTATGATAATTATCCAAGATACATATCAACTCGAAGGTCCCAGGATTTAGCCAGACGAGACAGAGCCAGCAGCAGAGTTGATAGCCAGACTAGGTCATAGGGAGAGACGTTTTCCAAAACCACAAACCCAGCTATGAATGTATGATTGGGACAAACGTATTATGAAACTGGTGTTGTAGTCAGAGCCCTAACCAATTAAAAAGAAGCAATAGGGGCCCTGTTCTTGGATAAATGGACAAGTTTAGAGCATGACAGAAACGCAAGAATCCTTGAATTGGCTGTGGAGGCCGGGAAGGGTCGTTTTCAGTGTATGAGTGAAGATAAACACCATCCTCTGGGCTTTGTGAGTTCATAGGGGCAGAGTTTATACGTAGCACATTATTACCATAATGAAATGTTTAATAATCAGCTGCATATGGTTCCCAAATATAGGAGCTCAAGAGCCTTTATCTTTCAGATCAAGTATAAAATGAAATTTTAATTTTATCTCCTCATTTGTTATAAAACAACACAAAGCGTAATTGAATCTCGGAGGGAAAAACAAAGAACGCACTGCACACTCGGAAGCACAGAAGGTACGTGGGTTCCGCTGCGGCAAACACGGACAACACGTTACAAGTGTGTGATTTGTGTCTTTCAGAGAATATGGAAAGCTGAAATTCAGTGAAAAATTTTATGAAATAGGTAAACCTATGTTGTTCCTATGTAACTGCATTCATTGGGATTATTTCAGAGACTATATTAGAATATCTCATAAGTACATATTTTATCAAAACCATCCAAAATATTCAAATGTTCATAATAGCATTAAAATAGTTTTCCCCCGGGCGCCTGGGTGGCTCAGTGGTTTAAAGCCTCTGTCCTAGGCTCAGGTCATGGTCTCAGGGTCCTGGGATCAAGCCCCACATCGGGCTCTCTGCTCAGCGGGGAGCCTGCTTCCTCCTCTCTCTCTCCGCCTGCCTCTTTGCCTGCTTGTGATCTGTCAAATAAATGAATAAAATCTTCAAAAAAAAAAAAAAGATAGTTTTACCCTATCTCGGATTGAGAGAACTGAGGTAATCATTGCTTATTTCATCTTGAACTAATGGTTATTCAGGTAACGTGTGGCTGGGAGGGATTGACGTGATAGGATCCATCTCTGTTACCACCGGCCTGTGGCGGGGGCCTGTGGCGGGCATCACATCTTTGGCTGAAGGAGAAGGGGCAAGGACAAGGAGCCAGGGTTGTTGAGGTGAAGCTAATCACACTAGTCGCTTTTAAGCAGACTTTTTTTTTTTTAATTTATTTGACAGACAGAGAGGCAGAGAGAGAGGAGGAAGCAGGCTCCCTGGCGAGCAGAGAGCCCGATGTGGGCTCAATCCCAGGACCCTGGGATCATGACCTGAGCGGAGGCAGAGGCTTTAACCCACTGAGCCACCCAGGCGCCCACACTAGTTGCTTTTAAAAAGAACTTCCTAGGACATTCTTTCCTACAACTTCATTTATTTATATTCTGTTATTAACACTGGGTCACACATCCACATGTAGCCATGAGAAAGTCTGGGTTTTAATGTCATTGTTATTGTTTTTTTAAGCAATTGCTTAACATTCTGCTTTTCAGAGAGAAAGAAAAATGGATGTTGGATAGAGTCTTTTACAAGATCTTGATTGCTCTTTCTTTTTCTTTCACACACACACACACGCACAATGTTTATATCCTATCTATAAATTAGAATATGTGAAATATTAGATATGTTATTAGATACGAGATATGGCATTAGATATTTATTTAAATATTGGATGTATTTATACTTAAGTATTTCAATACAAATACACATAGATATATACACATATCTATATAATACACATGTAAGTTTATATCCTTTCTATAAGTTACAGTGTAAATATATACATCTATATATACCCATACACTCACAGACGTTTATAGCGTATCTATAGACACAGATACGGTGACATTTTTCCCACGCCAGCATGCATCCCACGTCCATTCCATACTGCGCCGTGCACCCACCAAAACGCATCCGATTATATGTCTTTAAATACCCACGTGTTTGTGAAAACATGTAAGTGTAACTGCTGGGAGTAGTGACGGTGGTGATGCTGATGAGTGTGTGCGTGCGAGTGTTTAACTTGAATAAATGTCACTAAAACACTTGTGTTGTACAATTATCTGTTTTATTTAAAACATGTAGGCATATTACCTGTCTCCTACATAAATCCATTTGTTCTGACTGTTGCATACTACGCCGTAACGTACCGACACATTTCTTTCATGCAGTAATGGATCTCCACTTACAGCCAGTCCCTCAGACCTACTAGCAAGAGGACAGTGAGTATCCTTCCATATAAACTTACATTTCTATGTGTGGATTTCCATATGTATCTCGGAAAAGTTTAGCATAGAGCAGGCACAAGTTTGATTTCATAAAGTATTGCCAGTGCAATCTTATTTTTCCCTATAATTCCATTCATTTGTTTTGAATAATATATGCCCTTTAATTTTATTGATTCCATTAGAATGACTATGCCAATAGCATATTTCTCCCTTAATGTTTGTGTAAATTTCTTTTCTGCTACTGTCTTCCCCCCACACAATTTATTTATAGTTTCTCATATATAAAATAGTTTATAGGATAATGACTGGTTTAATGGTTTAAAAAAGATATCATTAACCTAGAAAAGTCTCTTCATATATATCAGAAACTTTTTTTTCAGAAATTACAACCTAATGCCATAAAAATATATTGGGGTGCCTGGGTGGCTCAGTGGGTTAAGCCTCTGCCTTTGGCTCAGGTCATGATCCCAGAGTCCTGGGATCGAGCCCCGTATCGGGCTCTCTGCTCAGCGGGGAGCCTGCTTCCCTTCCTCCTCTCTCTGCCTCTCTGCCTACTTGTAATCTGTCTGTCAAATGAATAAATAAATCATTTATGGATATTATATATATGGAGATATATATATATATATATAGTCTCCAAATAGTCTCCCTGATTTTACTTCATTTGTTTCTAAATGAACTCTTAAAAATTGATTTCTGTAATTTTATAAATTCATTAAGAAATAAATGTAATGGTGTTTGTTTTGTTACTCCAATGGAAAGGCCATTCATACTTCCTCTTTGAAACAAAATTACAAATTAAATTATTTTAGGATCTATGACTTTAAGATGTGTTTTCCTCTGGCATCTTAATTACATCCAGAAAAGTCAACTGTGCTCTAACAATGCCTCAGTGTTTGAAAGTTGTTTGTGTTATTTTACCTCATAACATCCTTCCCCTTAGTATAATTTGCTAATATAACTCTTTCACTATAATGGACTTTTTTGCTTTGTTTCTGAGATGTTTAAGGCAGCAAAACGACAAAATAAGATTATTATGTTTTCTTATTTTTTTAACTTTCATGAATTTTTAACACTATATTACTTTCCTAAAAATAATTAAAACAAATTATGTTTTGATTAAATGGTGTAATTCTCATATATCCAGCTATTCTAAGGGCTAAAAGTTATAGTTGAAACAATATGAATCGTTTACTCACCTAAATAAAGAGCATTAATCTTCTGAAGAAAACGTAATGGCCTTATCCATTTTATATCTTAGCACACTAATTTAGTTTGCTAAGAGCAACGATTAAACATTTGGAAATGTATGGATTTTTCCTAACAGAGTTGAATCATGCACATATTCTTCAATATAAGTTTGATTCAAGACTATAAAAGAATTGAAAACTTCACTATTTCATATGCTAAAAACTTCACTTTTTCATATGCTAAAACTTCACTTTTTCATATGCTAAAAATCTTAATTGTAATTATCCTTAGAAATATTTGTATTCATGGGGGAGGGTGTTAGAACATACTGACAGTTATAAATTCCACTAAATTAAGGAGAGATGAAAGACAACAGTTAAAGAAGACTTTTAGTTAACAAAGGAAATAATCCAACAGTGTATTTCAGCAAGGAGTTAAAAAAAACCAAAAAAACCATAATGTCACCTGTGTTATAGGTATCAATCCTCATTACCCCCCTAATTTTCCTTTTAAGTGATTATAATATTGTATATCTCTGGGATGGTGGAAGGCTGGTTTGAGAAAAAAGAGGAATAAACGTGTATTTTATACTGTCATCAATTTTTAAGTTTTATTTTTAAGTAAATGACACAGTCAAAAGTGCAAAGATTTTGTCCAATTATGGAGATAAAATTTTCTAGGATTCAGAAGAGAAAATGTAGGTACCATTTACAAAAAAAAACAAGAGAATTTAAGGAATATATTAAAGTTGTTTTAAAAGCCTTTAAATAGATTTATATTTATAATGTATATTATATTACATATAAATATATAATAGATTTCAATTTAATAATGTAATTTTAATTTATAAAAATATAACAGGTAGAAAAGGAATATGGATAAATTTAAGGGAATACATTTTAAGATACTCAATTTTTTAATATGTTCTTTTCAAAAAAGATCTGCTTGAACAACTTTTTATAATTATAATAGAGTATTTATTAGTATAAATTTCATTTGGCAAGTGGAATAGTGGAATGGAAATACTAATTCAAAGGAGAAAGGGAACAAAGTAAAATGCCTCTTAAAGTTTTAAAATTATCTTATATATATATAATTATATATATTATAATTGTAGATAATAGATATATATAATTAGAGATTTATATTATATAGATCTATAATATAGATAAAACAGTAGTTTATCTTAATATATAAAAATTAGTGTATAATTGCTAACATATTTAATATAATGCATTCTATGAGTGTATTTATATAAACAATATGTAACATGCTATATATATACATACATATATATTAAATGGATTATTTAGAAGTGTTATAAAATATTTATCTTAAATTTTGTATTGATAAAATATACATGTCTAATTAAAAATGCTTGAGGTTTTACATAGATTTTCAAGATTATTTTAAATGTCAAAAAACAAAAGTTTTAAAAACAACACAAAGAAAATTTTGACTTATACTTTTAACAGTGTGTTCAGGAAAATGTAGAGACTTCTAATATCTCCTCCAGCTATCCTAATATTTTATTTATCCATACTACTGGCAACTTATCAATGCTTCCAAAATGTATCAAAGTTTTATTTTATTTTTTATTTATTTTTTTTTTTTTATTATGTCCAATTAGCCAGCATGTAATACATCATTAGTATTTGCTGTAGTGTTCAATGACTCATTGGTTGGGTATAACACCCAGTGCCAGGAGAATCCTCGGGAGACAGTGAGTGAGCGAGAGGTGCATATGTGCACGTATACGGGTCTATGATACATAAAGAGAGTTTATGTATAAATGTATGTACATTTGAAGCTGATAAATATTCCAATTTAGTCATTTCAGTTTGTGTACAGTAAATCTCAAGATTCCTGAAATTACTTCTGTACTTTTAGTTGATATATTCTTACATAATAGATGTAGTCCACACCCAGAGATTTGTCCAAGTTCCCTCATTTTTACCATTTTTTATGCCACTTCAGTTAGTTGGCCCTTTTGCTTTCCACTCAAGCCAGTGGAACTGCCCTGCCTTCGAGGGCAGAGAGAGTCGGTGTGGTTGGGAGTTTAACCCAGTTCACTCTCCATCCAACCTTGACTTTAGATGAATTCAAATATATGGACGTCATCTTCCCTCCTCTGAAAGGCATAACTCTGAGGCATAATTTATGCTCTGAGGATCCCCTGCAAGGGGGGGAAGCCCCCCCTTCCCTGTGATTTTACCGAAAATTGCACTCTTTCTTGTCTCCTTCCCCTCCCTTGTCCTTCTTCCTACATCCTTCAACTGCATCTCCTGGGAATAAGTTTTAAATAAATGATTTGCCCAGAAATGCACTCTTCAGAATCTGCTTTCTGGACACTCGTCTTAATACTGTCGGTGTTGCGAAATGATTGAAAAGCAGTTCCCTAATTTACTATTCTTAGTGAAGTGTTTAAAGGTGTTACAAAGGCAAAATCATATCCCACATATCTGTTAATAAAATAAGTTAGATTTAAGGAGGACCGTACTAGAGTTAGTCTAGTGAAGAACTTACCACAGGGGCAAAATTTGAAGGTCACCAAAGCCTCAATAATTAAGATAAGTAATACTTTAATGCAATAATTAAAAAACAAAAATTAATATAAAAATCTATGAGGTAAGAATTATTTGCATTTTAATTGAAGGGAGGATCAGTACTAGTGATTTTTTTCTTTTGCTTTCATCTCCAGTATGGGTTGGCGTGGCTGTGACTTCCAGAAGCTAGAAAAAGATTAACAGACAAACACTCCAAATCAACACAAAGAAAGAAATAGTGAAGAGCAGGAAACAAGGAAATTGAAAACAGGAAAACAATGAAACAAAATGTGGGTTGTTTTTTTTTTTTTTAAGATTTTATTTATTTATTTGACAGAGAGATCACAAGCAGGCAGAGAGGCAGGCAGAGAGAGAGGAGGAAGCAGGCTCCCTGCTGAGCAGAGCCCGATGTGGGCTCCATCCCAGGACCCTGGGATCATGACCTGAGCCAAAGGCAGAGGCTTTAACCCACTGGGCCATCCAGATGCCCCTAAAAATGCGGGTTCTTTAAAAAGAAAATTGATAAACTTCTAGCAAGATAGGCAAAGAGCAAAAGAAACTTTCCAGGACCCCAAGTGAAGGGAGGGCGTTGCAGACTCTGCTCACATCAGAGGGATAAAGGCAACTCTGAGAAGTCTATGCGAATAAATTTGACAAATTAGAATACTTAGACCAAATCCCTCCAAAACACAGATGATTAAAACTCACCCAAAATGAAAGAGGTAATCAGAATAGTCTGAAACTATTAGAAGACATTGAATCGGTAATACGCAAGCTTACAATAAAGAAAAATAATAAGGCCCAGAACATTTTATTAGAGAATACCACCAAACACTTAAAGAATTAATGCCCATTGTAAGCGCACTCTTCCAAAATACAGAATAGGAGCCAGAACTTACCAACTTTTTATACAGATGGCTAACATTGTCCTAATACCAACACCAAACAAAGGCCACAGACACAGAGAGAGAGACAGAGAGAGAAAGTGGAAAGGAAAACCATAGACCAACTCTCTTGTGAAAATATACAGAGAAGTCCTGGATAAAATACTTCAAATCCAATCCATTGCATTATACAGCATGACTGAGTGAGATTAATTCTGGGAATGAAAGACTGATTCAATATTTAAAAATTCATCAATGACAATCTGTCATAATAACAAAATGAAGCCAAATTAATTGGAAATCCATTTTTGACCTGGTAAACAATACTCACTTATTAAAAGTGAAGCAAAGTTGTGAAGTGATTGAGAAAGTAATTAATTTGATTTACAGGCGGGATAGCTTTTGGCAATTATGACTTTTTTTTTTTTTTAACAACTCAAGGTAGTATGGAGAAAATAGGACATACTTTTAATATTGTCACTGAGAAAAGCATAAAACATGTTAAATAACTTGTTTTGTTCTTTTTCTTAATTTACTGCTTATGTTCTGTATGGAAAAATTAAGAGTATTATACACAATACAGATACACCATCTTGCAGAATTACAAGGCATAAGCTTTTCTATCTGAAATATATTTGCATGATAGCAAAATTGGTAATATTTTTACCCAGTTAACACACAGATACAAAGTCTTTATTCTGCATTTCACAAGAAATGCTTCCATTTGACAACTATAATTATGTTTTTGACTTGCTGACTTTAGGTCCCGTGAGGGGCGCCTGGGTACGTCCGTTGGCAGGAACATGCCACTCTTGATCTTGGGGTTGGGAGTTCAAGCCCCATGTTAGGTGTAAAGCTCACTTAAATGGTTGAAATCTTTAGCCAACTACCTTCCCAACCCTAGATAGGAGCCACATTCTGGGGTGCGGGCTGGTTCCGTCGGTTAAGGGTCTACAGACCTTCGGTTCATGTCATGCTCTCAGAGCTCTGGGATCCAGACCCGCCCAGCTCCCTGCGTAGCAGCGAGTCTGCTCGGGCCTCTGCCCCTCCCCCCGCTTGTGTTCTCGCTCTTTTACTCTCTCTCAGATAAATAAATAAAGTCTAAAATAAAAATGGAAGCCACATTCCATACATTTATCTGGGATATATAAATATTTGCAGAATTGCTTTTTCTTGTGTGTTTAAGGTTATTGTTAAATTTTAACATTTTTCTCAATCATTATTCTAAATTAACTTTATCATTAATATTTGAGAAAAATATTGGCAAGACAAACATTTTTCACTGAATGATAAATTCCATACCATTAAGACTAAACAAATATATCTAAAGAACAAAGGAAATGTGATCAATGAAGACATAAAAATGACAACCTGAAGAAATATGTGGTAGCATATTATTTTCTACATGTTAGTCCATAGAACTTTGATAGCTGCCTATTGAATAATCCAATATTCTTATATTCAGTGATGTCCCCATAATTTCCAACTGCAAAATTATATTAGATTTTTGAAATGTGAAAATGAGCCACACATTCTGAAAGATACAGGGGCGTAAAGGTCAGCCAGTAAAGCGGCCTGCAGACCCCACAGCACCTCAGTTTGACTGTGAGGGAGAGTGTAGAGCTCTGACAAATACACAGTCATTATGCAGCTACGGCTCCGAGTGATGCGTGTTCCCTGACTATGCGACACACAGGTCTAACATGAAGCTTAGACAATTGTAGAGCAATCCCAGGCCATCTCTTCAAACCCCATCATTATGCGCACGAAGACAATAAAGTCCAAAGAGAGTTCAATACTTAGTCTCTTCAGAAGAAACCCAGAGGAACAGGTAATGCACCCAAACTCACTCATGTGTCCTCACACTGAGCCACCAACTCCTTTCTGATGTCTGATTGTGCGTGATGGGGACTCGCTACAAAACCAGCTTTGGAGTCACCTTAGCAAAGTGACTTTTGGCTTTAAAAGCAGGATGTGGGATAATTACAAAAGAAGTAATTTGGAAACCATAAGGAGCCCTGTGGGAGGCAAGAAAAGGCATTTCAAAAAGAGATTGGGTAGGGGTTATTTGCATGGCCCAACAACTGGAGATCCAGTGTGCAAAGGGAGGTTGAGAGACTGAGAGCAGAGCTGGAAGGTAGACCTGTCCGCAAGGGGCTTAGTCGTTGATTTACATGGAGACGCGCGAGGACGTTGAGTACCGCTGTCTAGACTCTGATCTTGGAGAAAGAACATGTATCAGCAAACGACAGGAAAACTCTTGTCATGATGCGTGATTGAACATCAGTCATTGGCTGAAAAGGGGAAAAGCCTTACGAATCTTGTTATACATTTATAATCAAAGGACTCTGAATGCTGATTTAATGTAAGTGAAGGTAAATCAGGACAAAAAATATTATCAGGTGCACGTGTCACAGGAAATCAATGTGGAGGAGGGAAAGAATTTTATCACGGTGTCTGGGGGGAAAAGATTTTTTGTCATTCAGTCAGATGGAGAAATGAGCATGTGTTACTACAGCACTAGATGGACCCTGGGCTCAAGTAATTATGTATTTTTAAGTGGGTCACTGTTTCCATAGGGATTTTCTTTTTAAAGCTGAGAAGAAGTATGATGAAATCCAGGCTTTCAACACACTTGTTTGTAGACGATCCAGGAAAGACTAGTCTTTGTACTTACACCAGGGCTGTGCTGTCCCCTCCTGCAGAAAAGGAATTTCTTTAAGAAACGTGAGTTTTCCCTCTGCAGATACACAATGTTACCGTCTACTCAGTAAGATATAAATATGCAGTGGGACCTGTCTATATCGGAAGTATTAAATGATAAAAGCCAAAACCAAATCAGGAATCAAATTAAAAGACTAGATCCCATGACCTATTAACTGGCCATCAGCTTCTAAGGTCAACTTCTGCTTCTCTTGCTTCTCCCTCTCCCACTCCCCCTGCTTGTGCTCCCTCTTGCGGTGTCTCTCTCTGTCAAATAAATAAATAATATCTTTAAAAAATAAATAAGGTCAATACCGTATTCCTGGTACTAAGAATAATATCTACAATGGACTGGAACTCAAATAGAATCTCAAAAAAGATCATATCATATTTTAGAATTTTTCTCTGGCTTCACATCATGATATAATTCCAACTCCTTGGTATGGCATTAAAATGCCCACATATTTGATCCTAACTTGTCTTTCAAGCCATAACGTCTAGTTACGCCCGCCGTCCAGCCTTGGCTTCAGTCTAGCTGCTGGTAGGTTTCCAGCCACATTGTTTCTGCTCTTGCGTCTTCTCTCAAATGGTCTCATTCTCTAGAATACATTCTTTCTCTTCTCCATATCCACTAGTCAAAGTCCTTCTCATCTTCCAAAATCAAAACCACAGACTAATTCTTCTGTGAAGTCTTTACCAGTATTGCAGATCAAACCGTGTCTGTTCTTTCATATGATTTTAATTGCTTTCACAGCAGTTTAGGTGACCTCCTTTGTGTTGTATTGACATTATCTGCCTTTCGGGCCTTCTTGTTCATCTTGGACAGAGACCGCTTCTTACCTGTCTTTGTACCTACAGCCCCCGTGAAACGCCTGACCCAAAATGTGTCATCCAGTAGAATAAATGTTGAGTATATTATTTCACAAAATCATAACAGTATTTCATATTCAAATTGGGTTAGCTGAGTTGAAACTATTTAGCAATTCAGATGAATTGCACTATCAGGTTGAATAAGGTTCATAACACAGGGGAAAGCATTAATAATTTTCACTAATTACAGTTCAGGTAGCTAATGGTAGTCATTAATCACAAAATTAGTCTATAAAATGTTAAATTCTAAAACATGTTCTCTGATGTGTGTGTGTGTGTGTGTGTGTGTGTGTGTGTGTGGTCAACTCAATAATGATTCCCCAAATGTTCATGCAGGAATCTTTGGAACCTGTAAATATATTATCTTTCATGTAAAAAGAAGATTTTGTAGGTGTGATTCAGTTTAGAATTTTAAGAAGGCGAGAGATTATCCTGGATTATCCAAACGGGTCCCATGTAATTATAAGGTTCCTTATAATTACATGGGACCCGTTTGGATAAGGGAGGCAAGAAGATCAGTCAGAAAAGGGAGCTATGATGACAGAAGCTGGGGTTGGAAGCATTTTAACGATGGAGAAAGGGGCCGTGACCCAAGGAATACAGGCTGGCCTCTACAAGCTGGAAAAGGCAAGGAAACGAATTGTCCCCTGGAGCGTTAGGAGGTGACAGAGCCCTTCAAGGACACTAATTTTTTTAGCTAGATGAGACCTACTTTCACTTTTGAGTTCCAGAACTATAAGATAATGGATTTGTGTTGTTTCAAGCCACAAAATCTGTGACAATATGCACAAGGTGTTTCTCAAGTGTTACGATGTAGCTTTTAGGCATGTCGGGCCTATTCCTGTAACTACAGTTGGATGAGCCTGTAGACTGTGACACGTATCTGAGGCTTTCAGACTGAATATTGCCATTGAGTTATTATAAATGTTAGGTCATTAAAAATAATTAAACTTGATTTGGAGGGTCGCCTCTGGAGTTGTGATACTGACTTTTCAGGTAAAATGATCATTAATAAAAGCTTATAGAACAATTAAGTTGTGCCTCTATATTTATCCATGACAAATAATTGGTTTTCACTTATTTTATTCATTATTAGGCAAATTATTAGAAATTTGCTTATAAGTACACACAAGTATAACCTTTAACTTGAATTTAAATTATTTATTAATGCATTTTCAATCTGGTTACAACTTTTCCTGCAGATCTGTTATCAAATAGCCAATTGGAATATTCACCTACTGTTTAACAAAGAAACAACTCAAATGATATTTTTGTAAGCTTACAGTTTGATTACAGTCCAGAATACATCTTAGTGGGCCACCATGTTTTATAGTTATGTCTGTATTTTTACCACTTACACTTTAGTTTGTGTATGTGTGCAGTATTTCATAGGGTATTAGAAATTTGTAAATACATTATTTTCTCTAAATCTGTACTTTAAAATTGGAAACTCATAGAGGACGGCGGGATGCGGTGGTGACAGCATCAAGGTTGCAGCCGTCACAAAATAACGTAAGGTGCTTAAGTTCTTCGAAATAAATTTAATACACTGTATTTGCTGCTTCTAAAATCACGATTATGTATCTAACTTTCTCACTAATGATTTTCTATCATTCTAATTTTCCTACTCAAAATACTCATAAGAATTTTTTTTTCACTTTGCTGAAACTTGGGATCTGTTCACTGCACCACCTTTTTGTTCATCAGCACATCCATTTGGTAATTATTTCTCCTCCTTTTCACCCTAGGTTCCACCATTTCCAGTCTTTGTTTGACCATTTCTCTCATTACTTGTCTGAAAAAAAAATCCTGTGCGTATATATATATGCCCTTTGCTATTTCTGCACACGGAAAGCTGCGCACTGATTAAGAAGATGATTCGACCAAGAAGACTAGCATTTTTGTGTAATTATAATCCTGACACTCAGTGACGTGCTACAGCTCTTTCATCTTTCCTGCACGTGTTATTTGGAAGATTAAAATAATCATGAGGGAAATCCCTCAGCTTTCCTGTGGCTCATTCTGAAAATAAAGCTGTGTCTGCAGCCACCTACTCCTTCCTTCATGTGTTTGTGGAGAAAGTGAGCCTCCTCTTCCCAAGCGCAGGACTTCTACACTTACTTGTAGTTTTCCTCTCATGTTTTCAGGGGTTTTATTCCCTTGCAATTATTTCTTCTCTATATTGTTTGTATCTTTAGGGTAAATACCCAGTAGTGCGATCGCTGGGTCATAGGGTAGCTCTATTTTCAACTTTTCGGGGAACCTCCATGCTGTTTTCCAGAGTGGCTGCACCAGCTTGCATTCCCACCAACAGTGTAGGAGGGTTCCCCTTTCTCCGCATCCTCTCCAGCATCTGTCATTTCCTGACTTGTTAATTTTAGCCATTCTGACTGGTGTGAGGTGGCATCTCATTGTGGTTTTGATTTGTATTTCCCTGATGCCGAGTGATGTGGAGCACTTTTTCATGTGTCTGTTGGCCATCTGGATGTCTTCTTTGCAGAAATGTCTGTTCATGTCCTCTGCCCATTTCTTGATTGGATTATTTGGGGTATTTTGGGGTGTTGTAGTATCTTTTAAAGTGATATATAAGTGTGCCTCATTTTGTACTAAAGTTGTGAGCAAATTAATGCTTATAAATCAAATCTTTATTCCCCCATATGTTATTATTAATAAAGCCTATTCCACAATATTCAGTTGGCAGTGTCTAATATTTTAAATATGATCTTACTTTTTTTCAGATATATCTGTCCAGTAATTAATGATCTGAAAATACTTGGATATATGAGGAAAGTTTAGGAACTAATGGAATTTTAAATTTTTTTTGTAAAATAAAAATCATTTTGTATCATGAAGAATTGTACTGAAAGCAAAGCTTATTAAAATAAATAGAGGCTTCAGATTTGTCTTTATTTAAGTCAACACACTTATGTTAAAATATGAGAATTATGTTTCCAAATACTTATAGAAGTTTATTTTAAGAACATATAAAGAGAGACATAAAATAAGATAGAATAAGTATACTATTGGGTAAATGTTTAAAATCCACAATAAAGGGGCACCTGGGTGACTCAGTCAGTAAAGCTTCTGCCTTCGACCCAGGTCATGATTCCGGGGTCCTGTGATGGTGCCTTAGGTCGGGCTCTCTGCTCAGCGGGAAGCCTGCTTCTCCCTCTCTCACTCCCCCTGCTTGTGTTCCCTCTCTCACTGTCTTTCTCTCTAAAAGATAAATAAAATCTTTAAAACAAGTAAAAAAATTAAATTCACAATAAAGATAAGAATATAAAAAACACTTTCTGTCTTTTCCTTGAATGTTACTATACTCACGCCATATCAGTACTCTGTTAGAGGACTCAATTTCAGAACTAAAATAGACATTAGCAATCCTTTAGTCAAACCCAGTATATCATTACAAGCTTTAATGTCACAAATACATCAATATCACATAAATAATAGTATCACATAGACATTATCACAGATAATAGCATCACATAGATACTATTTAATAAGAAAAATCAAAATCACCATAGTAAGAAAAAAAGTATAATCATATCACAAAATTTTCTGATTTTATTTTTCAGTCATGATGAATTTTTTATTTAATATTTTCATTTAATATTATTTATTAATAATTTTATTTATTTAATATATTTATTTTTATTTTTTATTTTAGAAAATATTGAAGTACAGTTGACACACAATGTTACACTAGTTTCCAGTGTACAGCGTGGTGGTTTGACAAGTCTGTGTGTTATGCTGTTCTCACTTCGGGTGTAGCTGCCGTCTGTCACCATGCGATGCTATTTCAGAACCGATGACTGAGTCCCCCCACATTGTGCCTTTCATCCCCGTGACTTACTCGCTCCGTAACTAAAAGCCTCTAACTCCCACTACACCTTCACCCATTTTGCCCATCCCAGCCCCTGCCCCCAGCAACCACCAGTTTGTTCTCTGTATTTCTGGGTCTGTTTCTGCTTTTTTTGTTTGTTTTTTAGACTCCACTTGAAATCACATGGTATTTGTTTCTCTCTGTCTGATGTATTTCACTTAGCATTATACTCTGTAAGTCTGTCCCTGTTGTCGTAAATGGCAAGATCTCATTCTTTTCATTGCTAAGTAATATTCTATCATATATGTATATATACCACATCTTTATCCATTCATCAATTTTTTTCCCATCTGCAAATTTTATTTAATTTATATAACAAACTTTTTTTTACCACTTTTAAAATTCAAATATAGTTAACAGTGTTACATTAGTTGCAGGTGCACAATATAATGACTCAACAATTCTGTACATTTCTCGTATCCACCACAGTGAGCAGGTAAGTGCACCCTCAGTCCCCTTCATCTCTTTACGCCATTCTCCCAACCACTTCCCCTTTTGTTCTCGATAGTTAAGAGTTTGGAGTTTTTTGTTTAACTCTTTTTTCTCTGTTTGTTTCTTAAATTCTGCACATGAGTGAAATCATATGGTATTTGTCTTTCTCTGACTTCATGCATGTAGCATGATATCCTGTAGCTCTTCCACGTTGTTGCAAGTGTCAGGATTTCATTCTTGTTATGGCTGAGTTGTATTCCTGTGTGTGTGTGTGTGTGTGTGTGTGTGTGTGTGTGTGTGCCTGGTCTTCTTTAATCATTTATCTCCTGATGGACAATTCAGTTGTTCCATAATTTGACTATTGTAAATAATGCTGCAAAAACAGAAGTGCATGTACCTTTTCAAATTAGTGTTTTTGTTTTCTTTGGGTAAATACACAGTAGTGGAATTACTGATCATACATTATTTCCATGTTTAATTTTTTAAGGAATCTCCTTACTGTTTTCAACAGTGGCTGCACCAGTTTACATGCCCACCGGCAGTGCGTGAGGTTCCTTTTCTCCACATCCTCACCAACACTTGTTGTTTCTTGCCTTTTGGACCGTAGCCACTCTGGCAGGTGTGAGGTGATCCTCTGGCGTTGACTGGCGTCTCCCTGATGATTAGTGATGCTGAGCACCTCCGCCTGTGTCTACTGTCCATCAGAACGTCTTCTTGACAAAAATGTCTTTTCAGGTCATCTGCCTATTTTTAGGTCAGATTATTTATTTTTTTGATGTTAAGTTGTATAAGTCATTTATTTTGGATATTAATCCTTTACCAAATATATCACCTGCAAATATCTTCTCCCATTAACTCCCAAAAGCTTTTTTTTCTGGTGTATTTCCAATAGTTTGTTTTTTTTTGTTTTTTTTGTTTTTTTTGCTTTTGCTTTTTTTGTCTCAGGAAACACATAGAAAAATGTTGCTAAGACTAAAGTCAAAGAGTTTACTGTCCATATTTTCTTCTAGGATTTTTATGGTTTCAGGTGTCACAGTTAGGTCCTTAATCCATTCTGTGTTGTTTTTATATGATTTTTTGTTTGTTTGCTTTGTCTATGGTGTAAGAAAGTGGTTCAGTCTCATTCTTTTGCATGTAGCTGCCCAGTTTTCCCAGCACCATTTGTTGAGGAGACAGTCTTTTCCTTATTATATATTCTTGCTCTGTTTGTCATAAATTAATTGACTTTGTAAGCATGGGTCTATTTCTGGGCTCTGTATTCTGTTCTCTTGATCTATGTGTCTGTTTTTGTGCTAGTATCATACTGTTTTGATCACTACAGCTTTGTAAATACATATTGAAATCTGGGCTTGTGATACGTCTAGCTTCATTCTTCTTTGTCAAGGTAGTTTTTGCTGTTGAGGGTCTTTGTGATTCTGTACAGATTTCAGGATTATTTGTTTTAGTTCTCTGAAAAGTGGTACTATTGGCATTCTTATAGTGTCACTGTTTGCATGTGACATGATCCTTTAGAAGAAAACCCTGTGGAACTCCACCAAAAACCTATTAGAAGTTATATGTGATTTCTGTAAAGTTGTGGGATGCAAACTTAATATGCAAAAATATGTTGTATTTCTATATAGTAATAATAAATTAACAGAAAAAGAAATTAAGAAAATAGTTTCATTTATAATTGCACCAAAAATAAAATACCTAGGAATAAACTTAACCAAGAAAATGAAAGACATGTACATTGAAAATTATAAAGCATTGATGACAGAAATTGAGGATGCCAAACAGAAAGATATGTTATGCTCATGGATTGGAAGAATGTTAAAATATTCATATGACCCAATGCAATTTATAGATTCAATGCTATCCTTAGTAAGGCATACTGACTTTAAGTAAAAATAGTCGTTTTCTCATAAAAACACAATTATTTTATAAATGTAATATTACGTACTTGCAAGTTGTAGTTTCTCAACAGCAGTATATTATAGGTTATGGACTTTAAATACTAATAAGAAAGTTTCCTAAAGAATATTCCTAGGATAGAAATGTGTTTTTTGTGTTTATGATTCAAGATGGAGAAGGAAAAGAAAGAAAGAAAAAAGAAAAGAAAAGAAAAAGAAAGGGAAAGGAAGGAAAGTAAATGTTATGAAAAACATGTGCAAAAGTTTAAGAAGAAAGAATGCATCTTTCTGAAAACCTTGGAACTGAGTTATCATGTTGTGACAGTTTTGGCTTTATTCACTGAAATCCCTTGCTGTCTTTTTCCTGTTTGGAAAGTAATTTTTAAAAACCACCTAAAAAATGGCTAGTGGCCACCCAAGCTGTTCTATTTAAGGAGATTATTTAAGGAAGTTGCCAACAAGAAAATAAAACTTCTGTTTTTAACTTTTATTTTTAATTTATAGTCAATAGTTAAATAAAATACACATTACTTCCAAATCATACTTGTTACCCAGAGCTGACAAGATTCTGTCCAAACAGTTGTATGATTCTAGGATCTAGCCAAGTGAGCATGCTGCGTTCCACCCTTCTTTGGGGCTGAGGATTGTGGGGGAGGAGTCGGAGGGCCATGCCAGTGGGAGAGCGTGTAAGGACACGTTCCACTTGAAAAAACCAATTTACTGCAATGTCAAAATTTACCTTCCATGAAGAAAAGTCATACTGGCATTTTCAGAAAGTGTAGCAAAAATGCAAAGAGGTGTCACCTTGTTTCCTAGAGATAATAGAGTCACCTGCAAGTGCCAGTATCCAGGACCTACCCTCAGATTTTCTGGTCAGTGTTTCCGTGGTGGGGCCTGGGCATGCATAGTTTTTAAAAAACTGTGCCTGTGCGAGTATTTATAATCTGCACCAGGATTGAATAAAACAATCCACCCTGTCCGCACTATGATAGTCAATTTTATGTGTCAACTTGATTGGGCTGAAGGGTGCCCAGAGAGCGGATAAGACATCAGTTCTGTTTATGTCTGTGAGGGATTTCCCGGAAGAGGTTTGCGCTTGAATCCATAGACTCGAGTGAGGAATAATGTCCTCACTGACGAGAGTCGATTTTATCCAACTCATTCAAAGCCTGAATAGGACAAAAAAGTGGAGTAAGGGCAAATTTGCTCTCTCTGCGTGAGGGAAGACAGCTAGTATCTTTTGCCCTCGGACATTGGCTGTCTTGGTTTTCAGGCTTCCAGAATCAAACCAGGACTTAAACTCGGCTCACCTGAACTTAATTACACCACTGACTTTTCTCGTTCTCCAACTTGTGCGCGCCTACACACACACACACACACACACACACACGCATATATTTGTATATATGTGTATATATTGTGTATATGTGTGTATATAATTATATATATGTATATATGTGTATATATGTATATATTTGTATATATATGCATGTATGCATGCTAGCTTAACATTTAATTTATCTATTTCTCTAGAGAACCCAGACTATTGTGCTGTCCCCACAGAAAGAACTACTTAGAGAGTTTCTTGGGTTTCTTGGGTTTCATCTATATCTTTATCATGTATTTGACATATTGCATTTACTCCTACCCTCTCCGGGGTTTCCAAGCCATTCCTCAGTGACCAACAGCAACTCAGATTAACGCAGTCGACTCCTACCACACACATTCTTCACTTGGTCGGGCAGAATGTAGGACGTAACTGAAAAGCCCCCGAAATACTGCAGCAGTAACGTCACCATGTTGAATAAAAATATTAGATGAGGAACATCATTCCATGGGGATTTAGAAACACACAGTGGTTCCTGCATCCTGCTCTGCTCTTCTAATTAATTAATTGGTGTGTGGTCTGTTTGAGTTCCAGAGTATCACCTGTACGTATCACTATCTTTACAATTTCATGCTATCCACCTGAAACAGGTGTCGTCTCTCTTCATCTGAAAAGACTGCACAGTTTCATCATTAGAGAGTGGCCTCCAGTGTCAGATTGTCTTGCTTCAAATCCCGGGTCCAGGATTAGGTGTATTTCTAATCTTCCCCAAGAGATCGTACCCCAAGAGCAAGGAAAGCTGGAACTTGGGCATTTTACTTCCATGTCTTATCCCCGTCCTTTATTCCAACACCGGAGATTCTTGAGGCTTGAAGGGATTTCCAAGTTTCTCTCCTATGTTCTGAGTTTTCTCTACTGTATGGGCTAAAGATTAAATCCGTTACAATTGGCTGTTGTTACTGAGAGGAGCATAAGCCTCTGACTCCAGAAATTTCCCTCACAACAGTATCTTTTAAAATATCCCTTGCGGCAGACTCACGCATGTGTACATTGCTAGATGTCCGACATCCAGTATTGTCTCCGATTATTCCTATTTGTGCTCTGTCAATCCTAAAACTCTCTGAGGTAACCGAGTAAGAAAATAGTGAATGGCTGTATTTTTTACTATTTAGTAAAGGCAGCTTTGGCCACTTCTTAGTGAAAAAAAAAAAGCAATAATTTAATTACAGCCCTAATATTTCTAGGAATGGATTAGATTAATCTCAAAAGGATTCAGCTGCTAAGATTTTGTCATTTTAACAGCCTCAATGTTTAATAAAAAGTCAATCTTGGAACTTACTTGATCTTATATGTCCAAGACACAGGAGAGAAAAAAAGTGGGGAAGAGAAGGCTTATTTTTAACCTGAGAGAGAGGGGAAAAAATAGAGTCAAAGTTCTATTTCTAGCGCAGCTACTAATCATCTGGGCAATTTCCTAAGATCACTTTCTGTATGAAAATGATGATAAGACTACCTCATAATTGAGATTTTTTTTAGAGTGAAATGAGATACTGAATTCAGTGTACTTGTCACGGTGGCTAGTATGTTGTGAGTGCTCAGTAACTGGTAGCAATAAGAACAATTCTTGTAATAATTATTAATGTTAATACAGTCATTATTTTTAGGGGGGAATATAATCACCTACATGAAGGGAAAATGGTTGTAATTTATACTTCTTAACTAATATAGCATTTCCCACCTAATTTAGTAAACTAATGTTTCACTAAAGCATTAGTAGCTCTTATTTTTAGAATATAGTAACTTTCGTGCATTTGATTATTTTTCTCTGTTAATTATCAAAGAACTTTAAGACTTTTAGTTGTACATGATATTTTAATGTGTCAAAAATCAGGGAAATTTTTGACATCAGCCATTAATTATTCTGAGATCATAATACTCTTTGATAAACCAATAAATCCATGAACATTATCCCCAGGACTATACAAATGTATATGAAAGTGTTATGAAAGATTTGCAGAGTTTCTGAAGCATGTCTCTGAATACAGTTGCAGTCTACAATCCAGAAACCTAGAAGTTTTCTTCATAAATAGAAATAGTTCACAAAAATTTGAAAAATTATTGTTTCTAAGTCTCAGTATTATATAATTATGCAATTAAGTTATGACCTTAATTCAGAAAAAGTCTAAAAGTCAGCCTAAGAAAAAGTCACGAAACTATCAGAGGGGTGTGGGGGGAGTGGACAGTGACAGAAACGGAGACAGGTGGAGAGATTTCATATATAAAATGGGGTTTCTCCAAAATTATACATAATCTTTAAGTTACAGCATTTATTAAAGTGACTTTTAGTCTACTTTAAAGAATAATTATGCACTAATCATAACATTTTCTTGAAAATGGTAGAAAATGGATAGACCTTCTAAACTGAACATTGTACTGTAGAACTACAGAGGGATACTCAGTGAGGAATCTACAGATATATCAAATGAGTAAAAGAGCAAATAACCAAACAATTCTGCCAATTTGGGATTTAAAAAAATGGGCCATTATAAAGCTCTAGGGAAAATGGAGCTAACGATACAGTTAGCTAATGGGAAAAAATAAGTTGGCTACCTGCCACACATCATTTGCTGACGTTAGTAAGAGATGAGCTGAACGCTATCGGTGTTAAGGCTGAAGCAGAACGTAGGTGAATATATCCTCTTGAATCAGGGATGACTTTCTGAGCAAGACCTTAAAGATAGACACCAAAGTCACAAGTTAGTGGCAGTCAAGGCAGCATCAGTCTACAGATCATTTTTGTTTTACCATTCCAGGAATTTTTTTTTTTTTTTGACATAAAATATTAGAGCACCTGGGTGGCTCAATTAGTTAAGTGTCTGACTCTTGGGCTCAGGTCATGATCTCAGATTGTGGGATTGAGCCCCACCTCAGTTCTGTTCTCAGTGGGAAGACTGCTGGAAGATTCTCTCCCCTCCCCCCACTCATTCTCCTTCTCTCTCTCAAATAAATAAATCTTTTAGAAGTATAAAAGATTGGGGAGCTTGGGTGGCTCAGTTGGTTGAGCAACTGCCTTTGGCTCAGGTCATGATCCTGGAGTCCCATATCGAGTCCCAGATCAAGTCCCGGATGGGGCTCCCTGCTCAGCAGGGGGTCTGCTTCTCCCTCTGCCCCTCCCCTTGCTCATGCTCTCTCTCTCACTCTCTCTCTTTCAAATAAATAGAATCTTTTTAAAAAGTGTACAATATTTAAACATCATAAAATTTTGAATACAAATATAATTAACTACTTTTTTTGTCAAAATAAAAAGACTAACTGGCAAAACTGGGCTCGTATTTCCATAGTACACCCATAAAACAGAACTGGATTCCAGGGTCCTTCCTCGAAAGGGCAGGAGTCATCCTATAAGTTATACCACTGTCTGCTCTGTTTCACTCTTTTCCTTCTAGCCTGAACTCTCTGTGCTTTTAAAATTGAGATCCTGTAGAGATCATATTTAAAGAAAATATTTTAAGTCAAACTGAAATAAAAGCAGAGAAACAAAAAAGTTTTCAAGATGTGTGGTGGTTTAATATTTTTATTATTAAAAACAAATTTCAAGTGAATTAGAAAATAAGTATTTCATTACAAAAATAATCCAACATAGACTTCTGCACTAGTGTAATTTTAATTATGTTAGGTTTAAGTTATATTTAAGTTTCACATTTTAAAAAATGATATTATCATTTTTGAAGATGTAATTTTTCAGTGTAGCAGATGTTATGGGCTGATGAATTATAAAAACATTATGAGTAATCTTCTATGCCATGTTAAGGGAAAAAAGAAGGGAAAAAAATGTATTTAGAAGTATGTTTGCAGGCTCACCTGGGTGGCTTAGTGGTTACGTGGCTGCCATGATCAGTTCAGGTCATGATCTCAGGATTCTGGGATCCCTGCTCAGCAGGGAGCCTGCTTCTCCCTCTCCATCTGCCTGCCACTTTGCCTCTTGTGCTCTCTCTCTCTCTCTGTCAAATAAATAAATAAAAATCTTTAAATTAAAAAAAAGTGTATTTTCAGGGTTGTATATATTAGCAAAGAAGTTGGGCATCTGACCTGACACTTCCGCATTTCTGCTATAATTAAGAAAACTTTTACATTAAAGTAAACTCTATAAATTAAGAATAGATCTTTATGAATTAGTTATTCCTTAGTTTTTACTGTATATGTGCTTTGAACTGACCCATTTCTCATATTTTTCAAGCCCAGTTCCTGACCTCTTTCTTTACGTGAATTTTTCTGTGTCCTTCCAATAAATGACTTCACTTTTGTTACTCAAAAAAAGTTCCCATTGTGAATTATGTCTTCTTTATATTAAATAATTTCATAAACACTCTGCCAGAAAATAAGCTGTTGAGTATGCCTTCCATTTTTTTTAGATAAACATGCATTTTTACCTGAAACCATTTCACAGTGGATTTTATTTCTAAAGTTTCTTTTGACCACATTCTATCTTGTGCAGCTAATGGTATCCTCCTTTTTTTTTTTTCTCACAGATACATGTGATAATTTTTAAGGATTTATTTATTTATTTGAGAGAGAGAGAACAGGGGGAGGGAGAGAAACAAAGACTCTGCACTGAGCAGGGAGCCTGACACAGGGCTCAATCCCAGGACCCAAGATCATGACCTGAGCTGAAACCAAGTGTCAGACCTGAGCCATCCAGGTGCCCCTAGATATGTAAAATATCTTTAGGCACTTGTTGGGCAGAACCATAACAATGAGGAAAAACGCAAAAATTCATAGCATCCTTTGACCCTTTCAGACTTATAACAAAGTCAATAATTACCAGCAATTAAGTGTAAATCAATATATACTATATTTTTACATTATAATTTCTTAAACTAAATAAAAAGTTAAAAGTGAATTCAAATATAATTTTCTTTTACTTCCCATTTCCAAGACTTAGCTAAAAACAACAGAAAGCGTTTTCCCTAAATTTTAATCAATAGTTTTATCATATTTCCATAAAGACTCAAAAGTATATTAACACTGAATTTCAAGAGAGGAGTTTCAATATAATAATGTTTTAAAATTTTAGGTAAAATATTTAAAAAGTATGTCGTGTCACAATCTTTGTTTTCAAGTTTAGAACGTAAAACATGTATTAGAGTGACAGGAAAGTTGAAATACACACATAATTTGTAGATACACAATCACACACACATACTTAAGACTAAGACTATGAGTTTTCTGTAATATTTATTCTGACCCATACCAGTTAGTCATATTTCCATGATTCTGATGTTAATTGAATAAATAGATTCAAAATCTATCTGACTTTATTCAAATAAACACTTGAAATGAACTTAAAATAAGATTTAAAAAAAACATTGTGAAAGCTATTTGTAATTTTTACGCTTCTTTTTCCTGACAAGTGTTTTTTTTTGTTTTGTTTTGTTTTTTTAGTAATTTCCTATTGCAGCTTAACCTTTTTCTGATCTTTTCAGCCTCAGAGAACGACGCTTCCTCACCCTGTCAACACACCCAGTAATCGTCCGCTACATTGTAGCAGCCGCTGAAGGCCGCAGGTGCCGCCCCGGGCACCGCCCTCCACCTCGGGCTGCTACATTGTAGCTGCGGGCGGCACGCGGCGCTGCCCGGGGCGTGCGGAGCGGTTCTGGTCGGAGCACGAGCCGGGAGGGAAAATGAAACCGCGCGCGCGTTAAATGGGGGCGGGGCAAGGGCGGGGCAAGGGCGGTGCGGGGCGCGGTGTCCCGTCTGGCGGAGATCCGGGCGGTGGCACGGGAGGAAGGACCCACAGAGGATAACAGGGCGGCGCGGGAGGCGGCAGGAGCGCTGCGTGCGGCCGCCGCGTCGGTCACGAGCGTCACCAGCGTCGCGGTTCCCACGGTCCGTAAATCCGGGAGCGGGATTCCCGGCGGCTCCAATGCTCCCTGCTGCCGCCCTCGCGGGAAGTATCCGCTGCAACCTAGAAAGAAAAGAATGTGAAATATATAACAGATGGAAAAATAAAAAGGAAGAGGAAGAGAAGAAAGGGGAAGTGAGAGCGCGGATTACTGCGTCGTGTGTGTCCTCAGAAGTAAGAGTAGGGAAATCATGGGGCGATGCGTTTTGGGGGGGGGGGTGCGCGCGCATGTGTGTGCACGCGTGTGTGCGTGTGCGCGCGTGCGTGCATGTGTGTGCGTGCATGCGTGTGTGCGCGTGCGTGTGTGTGTGCGTGCATGTGTGTGTGCATGCGTGCGTGTGCGTGTGTGTGCGCGTGCGTGTGTGTGTGCATGCGTGTGTGCGTGCATGTGTGTGCGTGTGCGCGCGTGTTTGCTTTGCACTGTATCCTGTCAGCTCGGTAAATTCCAATAGTCCGAATCTTCACCGACGCGGGAAAAAGGGAGGATGTTCGGTCACAAAGAAGGGGCGATACTGGGAAAGGCACCAAGTTTGCTCCGGGTCGTGTGCTGTTATTCTCCATCACCGAAACGCTCCAGCGGGAGGAGGTGGGTTACACGTTCACGCTTCCTAACGCTGAGACATGCCGAGAAAGACGACCTGAGAGCGTCTGTCTCACCGAGAGATGAAAATGTCACAGAACTTTTCTCTGAAGGAAGCGCTTCTTGTTTTCTTCAAAGCAAACCTCGTGACGGTCCTTAACCTGCAGTTTATGTTGGAGGTGAGGATATCATGAGCTAAAACCAGTAGACCTGCTGCTCCAAGTTTTGACAATTCATGAATAGATTGATCTTAACATAGCACAAAACCTTCACATGTTTTCCAGTAGACAAAGGTTTCCAAAGATTACAAACTTCAATTAATATCCTAAAGAAGAAATACACTTTTCATAACCTTATACCTCCTAGTTTACTTCCTATACAATCATATCATTTTACGTTTTATCTTGCGATGGAGGTCACAGATTTGTTGCAGATCTTCATGTCTTTTTTGTTCGGGTAGTCTCTGTCTCACTTCCTTCTTTCTGTTCTTGCTTTGTAGTCCATTATCTAAAAATAATTACTCTGTTCCTGCCATGTATCTAGCTCCGGGGCTGTGGTTGTGAGTGAGGCAGACATGGTTCATGGTCTTCCAGAGCTCACCGAGCAGTGACGAGAGTCCCCAAGTCAGCAGCGGTGATTACGGAGCACAGTGATGCTGGGATGGGGGTGGTACAACTTGACATGGGAGCTCCCATGTGTAACATTTACCCATAACTTAAAAGGGAAATAAGCAAGGAAGACTTCTTGGAAAAAGGGACATCCAGGCTGTGACCTAAATATAGGTAGACAGTCGTCAGGAGAAGTAGCAGACAAAGCATGTTCACAGACGAAGAGATAAGAACTGGCATGTTGCGTTCAGAAGAATATGCATTGCAGAGCGGGCACTGGGTCACACGGCGGCCGAGAGGTGTGATGGAAAGCAGAGCCCAAATCTGCAGAAGTTCACGACCAAGTTAAAGATTTAGGCTGAATCCTGATGGGAACCACCAAAGTCACTAAGGGAAGACAGAGAAGTGGTAATGTTTAAACGAATTAAATGGTTGGAGGATGGTTAAACGAAGTATTGTAATGATCCGGGAGATAGACGCTGAGTGACAACTAAAAAGATGGTGATGTTTAAAAGATAGAGCTGAGATTTTTAAGTGATGGATTAAAATGTTCAAATAAAGAAAAATGGACCCTAGGTTTCTAACTCAAGCAAATAGGAAAATTACAACCTTTCTCCCTAAAATGAGAAACAAATTCATCTTGGGACATGCTGAATTTGAGGGGTGTGTGAGGTGGAGTTGCCAACTCACTTTAAGATAAACAAGACAGAGTCCCGAGGGAGGCAGCCAAAACACATGCACTTAGAAAAATAACTGGTAACTGAAAGAGTGAGATGGTCTCGTACCCGGTCATACTGTGAGGAATTGGAGTTTTTTGTGGGAGAAGGAAAGAGAGAGACTGAAGATGCAGAAGAGAAGGTCAGCTCAGGTGTTAGGCGCTACCCGAGGTGAAACACAGCCACAAGCGGGGGCTGTTGCAGCCTCGATGGCCACGAGCACCCCCGCGGCCACGGTGGGAGGGAGAGCGGGACGATGACACAGACGTTTGTGACGCGACGCCAGGAAGTGGACGAAGGCCTGTGTTCTTCGTTCTGTAGATGGTTCTGACTGGGCTTTTTAAGGAAAAGGAGGTCAAGATTTGAAGAGCGTGGAGAAAGCTGGAAACGTTCACCGAGGAGAACGGGAAAAGAACTCACCACGAAAACAGAAAAGGATTCAAAAAAAGAGCCGAAGAATGGATTATATTTGGAGATTATTTTACATTTCGATAATAGTTCTGTTTACTTGGTTTTCTCCAACGTATACATCACTCTGGGTGTACACTTGCATGTCACGTGCACACGTGCTCACACACACACACACACACACACACACACAGCAGTTGCCAGATTGAGGGAATGAAAAGCGAAATGGAGAGACCTGGGGAAACAATCTAAGTATCTGCAGGGGATCAGAGCAGAGCAGGAAGACGACGGAGAGAAGTGGGCTTGGGAATGGAGGGCTGGGTGCTCAGTGAAGCTGAAGGACACATATCCCAGGAGAAACTAAGATGGTTGAAAACGCAGGTAGTAGTAGGTAAAACATATTCTGGGCTTCAATGATCAGTTGTGGCGGAGATAGGGCGAGTACTGAGAATTTCAGGGATGTCACTGGGAGAGCGAGTTTTTGGAGACGCATGGAGTTGCAGGTTACGGGTGATGAGCCCGTCATGAACAGGCAGTGCCGGCTTCGGAGGGCTCATCTGTGTGTTTTTAAATCCTACATAATTATGGTGGAATGCAGGGAAGAAGAAGAATGCAAGTTAGACATTTAGTCGAAGAGAGTAAGAGGAAGTGACCAGAGAGTGTATAAGTGTCAACAAAATGAAGGGTGAGCATGAAGCAAACGAATGGCGGTAAACCACAGAGATAAAGTTTTTCAAAGTACCTTTATGTGTTTTTAAAAAATTTCTCACACTGTTGATTTCTCAAAACACGTTTGTTTTTATAGGCCTAGCAGTGAAAAAATAACGATGGCTCTAACTTAAATCACCATTTTCCTTCCTTCCTTCCTTTTCTCTCTCTGTCATTACTATTCCTGCTCTGGAAGTAAGAATTCTTATAGAGGTTCATTCCATACGGATCACTACTCTGTCTCCTAACGGACAGCTGGTGTGACATTGCTGCAGGTTGGGCCTGTAGAGAAGACTCAGACACGGTTTAGGGTGCAAGTTATCAGGGAAGACCCTTGGAATAAACCCCTGTGACAAGGAGGCAAAGGAAGTTGTGTTAGATAGAGGAGAAACTTCAGCTGGACAGAGGGTGGACGACAGCCGGGGCAGACCCCATGGCAGAGCTCCGAGGGTAAAATGGCCCATTGGAACTGCTGTGGCACGAGCCTTTTTATCCGTGTTGGTGTCGGTTACTCGACGGGAGCCATCCTGGAAAGGATACAGCCTTGGGCCAGGTGGATCTCCACCTCTGAGGCAATCCCCAAAGATGGTGGCGGCGGACATCTGTGTCCCCGCACACTTCCAGAATCAGGCAAAATCTCCTTCCTTGATGAGGGATTGTTCAGTGCAGAAGCAGCTACTACCATGCACAATTGTATGTTTCAGTGAATGGGAATCTTCAAAATGAACGATCTAATGTGTTTTGTACGTAAGCGGCTGGCACTTTAGTTATTGATATGCTTCATCTTAAGGGGATAGAATCATTCATTTGCTAAGAAATGAGTACATTATACTAAATGTCACAAAAATACCAATGTTACACTTTGAAGTCAAGATTTTAAAAGCTTATTTTTTATGCCATATACCCGAAGAGTTGAAATTGACTTGAGATTTATGATTTGTAGCAAACAGACCTTGGAGTGTGAGTGAAGATGCAGCCCAGACTGGGTGCCACGGACTGAAGGAGCGCTGGGACCAGTGCACACAGTCCCACGGGGACCGGTACACGCAGTCCCACGGGGACCGGTGCACGCAGTCCCGCGGGGACTGGTGCACGCAGTCTTACGGGGACTGGTACATGCAGTCCTATGGGCCGATGATAAACTCCCAACAAGGGTCATAATTACGTTGTTTTTCATTTGTGTCATTGAAAGTCCCGTGTTTAATTTTTTATCTTCCCTACTTTTTCTCAATATAAGCTTTTTAATCTTCCAATTAAGATATTCTAAGTGACTAAGCAAAGACGTAATTATTGAGAAGCAAAAAAATGATTAAGAAGCAGAGTGTTTTGTAAATGATGTCGTCGAGGCTTTGTTTTCAATACGCGTTATTTCTTTCGTGAACACGTAAATAGATACGATGACTGGAAGTCAGAGTGAGAGTATTTATAATAATTTTGTTAAGAAAAACGGCAGATAAGACTTGCTTCCTTGAAAGCGCGAGTGTCTGAAACATCTGGCCGCCGGCCGCGCGGGGGCAGTTCGTCGCAGCAGGGAGGGGCGAATGGGCTGTGCGGGCGCCAGACGTCCTGGAAGGGAAATTCCAAATTATCGTCTGAATTTCTGATGCAGTTTCTTTACACACATGTTCGGTCGGGCCTGGATGGTGGCAAACACGGGCGGCCGCGCCCGCGGCCTCCGCGACCTGAGGTCACTCGGAGCCGACGACCTGCGCGGCGCTCGGGACGGGTCTGACCTCGCGCGGACGGACGCTCGGGGGGCGGTGGAAGCGCTGGACGGACAAGGGGACGCAGAGCCTGGAGGAGCTTTCTGGCCGTGAGTTTCCCCGGTGCCCTCGTTTCTCTCTTTCTCTTCGTCCTGCGTCCGTCCCTCGCTCAGCCGTCGCGGGGCCCTGGTCGCGTCCCGCACAGGCAGCCTGTCCGCCGCCCGGCCAGGAGCGCAGGGAGCGACCCACACTTAAATTAGCAAGTGATTAATCAAACAGTATTAACTTGATGAATACAGAAAATCTAACATTCGGTTCCATGGCCGCACGGCCCCACCGAGGGCTCCGGCCGCATCGCGCAGACGCGGAGCCTCGCGGGACAGCTGCGTCCCGGGGCCCGGGGTTGCGGACACGACGGCGGCATCGCTGCGGTGAACCAGCGCGCGGACCACCGGGGAAGAAACGAGCGCGGACCATCGGGAGGTTCTTCGGGCAACGTCCAAGCGCTCTCAGACGACGACCGCGGAGACGGACGGGGACTCAACGACGCGGGGCGGAGCGGGAGCGACAGGCTCAGCCAAGTATCTCGGGCACAGGCGCGTCTTCGGCTCTCGCGGTGAGAACCGCGGAGAAACAGCAGGACTGTGACGCTCCAGGGACACGCAAATAGTCGCGATGCGGACGATGTGCCGAGATCTCGGGTGAGATTCCCCAGACAGGGGTGTGTGTGTGTGTGTGTGTGTGTGTCTGTGTCTCTGTGTGTGTGTCTGTGTGTCTGCGTGCGTGTGTGCGTGTCTGTGTGCGTGTGCGTGTGTCTGTCTGTGTGCGTGTGTGTCTGTGTGCGTGTGCGTGTGTCTGTCTGTGTGCGTGTGTGTCTGTGTCTCTGTGTGTGTGTGTGCGCGTGTGCCAGTGTGTGTTCGTGTATCTGTGTGTGTCTGCGTGCGTGTGTGCGTGTCTGTGTGCGTGTGTGTCTGTGTGTGTGTGCGTGTGTCTGTGTGTGCGTGTGTCTCTGTGTGTGCGTGTGTCTGTGTGTGCGTGTGTGTCTGTGTGTATCTGTCTCTGTGTGCATGTGTGTGTGTGTCTGTGTGTCTCTGTGTGTGTGCGTGTCTGTCTGTGTTTCTGTGTCTGTGTGCATGTGTCTGTGTGCGTGTCTGTCTGAGTGTGTCTGTGTGCGTGTGTCTGTGTGCGGGTGTGTCTGTGTGCGTGTGCCTGTGTGCGTGTGTGTTTAATATGGGAAGCACTCACCTTTTGTCACTAGAAAGAACTTATAAATATTAACAACTAGTAGTATTAGCATTATTACATTTTCATTAATATTTTTTAAAAGGTGATAGCATGATCTGGAACTTACTCCGGAATCGGAAGCAGGGGTACACTTCTGTTTAGAACACCGTACTTAGTGGTATTTAGGAAGAATATTAAACTGAAAATGTTCGGACCGTCTTTTCCCTTTTTTAGGTGCAAGTGGTGGAAAAAGCAGGGCACTGGAAACGCGGGTACCGGGGGAAGATCACAAGCAATAAAGGAGAAATGAAATTTAGCTTAGAGTAGATAATTGAGCCAAATGTCTTAAGTTTTACATGTGTGTCTCTGCTTTTATTTTATTTTTTAAATTTTTAAAGTAATCCCTATGTCCAACATGGGGTTCAAATTTATTACCATGAAACCGAGAGTTACATGCTCCGTTGACTGGAGCAGTGGGTACCTCTGTGCTTTTAACTTAAAATTCTCTCTATTTTGAACTTGGTAAGAAAAAACATCTCAGAATTATAAACTTAAAAGAAACTATGCTTGGATTTGGACTTTTTTTTTCCTGCTGGCGTTACAGAATTGAGGTAAAAAACTGCCAAGAATGTCCTAAGACAGACCGTTCTTATAAGAATTCCAGCCGACTTTTTCAGACTTGAAAGGTTTGGGTGGTTTGGCTTGGAGTCAACCAAGAGCCAAACATCTTAAGTGTTTATTCAGACTGAACTTTTGAACCGTTTCATGTTGTTCTTTTACTACTACACACTAATGATAGAAACCAATCCTTCTTTCTTTTTTTCTTGTTTTTTTTAAATTTTATGTGCAAACTAATTTTAGGGGGTAAAAAAAAAGAAACCTTGGAATTTTCCATCTGCCTAAATCATTGGTAATAATTTTATATATCATATTATAGTTGAGGCTGTGGTATCAATTATTTTAATCACAATCTCCTAGGCCACAGTCAAGAATTTATAAATATAAATCTTCAGGAGATGGTACCTGGTCCTCGGCATTTTTTTAAATTATCACAAGTAAAACTGATGGACACTCTTATAGGAACAATAACTTTTAACCCCGAGACACTGATTTCACTCTGTTTTGTAGCATTAAAAAACTATTTTTATAAAAAAATTAGAAAAATTGAAAACAAAATTTTATTTATGCCCTAATCCTAATACAATTTATATAATAAAATAGTGTGTATTTCAGAATACAAATCTTAGATAGTAGTTCATGAGGTGAAATAGTACATTAGTAAAATATTTTGTACTTGTAATTACTGTATTTGGATTTGAGAAAAACAGGATAATATTCAACTGTAGAGTGTTGACTTTTTAAAATTCTTAACATTTCAAAATAAATAATAAAGAAGTATAAACAAAAAGCAATTGTGAATTTAAAACTTTAAAATAGAGACTGATTTGGATTCATTGTTATATTGATTCCAATCATGCAGAATGGCATGGATTTAATTTCCAAAACAATGAAATTTAATGAAGTTTTTAACACAATAAATAACAAACAACTCTCAATATACAGAGTAATTGTATTTCTGGAAAGTTGAAAACTATCAAAAACATTTGTGTGGGTGCCTGGATGGCTCAGATGGTTAAGCATCTGCCTTTGGTTCAGGTCATGATCCCAGGGTCCTGGGATCGAGTCCCACATCGGGGTCCCCCTCTCTGAGGGGAGCCTGCTTCTTCCCCTCCCTCTGCCTGCCCCTGCTTGTGCTCTCTCTCTCTCTCTCTCTGTCAAAGAAATAAAATCTTAAAAAAAAAAACTTTTTGTTTACATCTAAAATTGATTACTATAAACATATTTCATCTACATGAATAGGAGCATTTCCTGTGGAAAATGAGATAATTTTGTGGGGATATCTTGAGCACTGAAACCAATATCCTGGTGCCAAATCACTGAATGACAGAGTCACTCCTCATACCCTTTGTGTTACCTGAAAAGACCTCACAAATTCCCAAAATGTCCTGTGGAGCTGGTGCCATCCACATTTGAGTACTCTCCTTCTTCAAAGTTCATCTGGATTGCCACGTACACTTCTTCCTATATTGCACACTAAAGTCAGTGTTTTCTTCTGGGATTCTTCGGAAGCTTCTGCTAATTTGGGAAGTGTCAAACCAGATGACTGACCTCCAGACAGCAAATTGCCCAGACTTGATGCTGCTGGTAGAGTAGATGCTGTTGGAGCCCCACTCATATGCCCTCGAGACTTTGTCCGTAATGCCCTTCTTCTTCTTCTTTTTTAAATTAATGTATAATGTATTATCTGTTTCAAGGTCCAGGTCTGTGATTCATCAGTCTTACATAGTTCATGGGAGTCACCATAGCACACACCCTCCCTAGTGTCCATCACCCAGCCATGCCATGTCTTCCGCCCCCTCCACTCCAGCAACCCTCCGAGTGACGTCCTTCTTTCGGCCAGGGAGCTTTCTCCAGACCCACACGGTTTAGAGACTGAAAGTGACCTAAATTAGGCCTTTAATGCTCATCTTCATTCAATGACAGAGTGAATAGAAAGATAAATGTCTTAGCTTTGTTGAATCTTGGATCAGACAACCAGCACATAACATAATTTTCCCTCAAAATTGAGTCCCAGTTACTTTCAATAGAAACCTAATTAAAGCACCTTTTATCATTTTATTTCCTTCCTTATTTTACTTCTCACTTCTCTACAGATCTTTCCTGAATTTAATTTGCTATCAAATATGTTTCTTGGAGGAAACGCATCTAGAGAACTTCTAAAACAGAAGGTGAGACCTGCGATTCTGGAATGGGGTCACTTGCTATCCCGATGCCAACAAGGATCCTCTAGCCGCCAGCCGCTGGTAACCGGGGTGGTAATACCCCACAGCGTCCTGTACGATGCCGGCGCCAGCCTGGGTTAGTGGAGAGCACAGCGGGAATGCCAGCGGTGGTTTATGTAAGAGCGCTAGTGCTTGGAGAAGTGAATGTGACGCTTGTTATACAGACCGTATTGCTGGTGATGATTCACATCCCGGACATCCCAAGATACCAACAGACATAGATTAGCAAATCAAATAATTAGAATGTGGTGTGAAACGCAGAAAGTATCCTCAGCAGCACTTTAGAAAACCCTTATCTCTGTGGCTAGAGGGAAGAGTGTCTTGAAAACTAGGGTCTCCGTTGTAAGAGATGCTCTCTACAAAAGAAAATTTACGCCATAACCGGCCTCTCGTGGTGACGCCTGAGCCCTGATAAGGAAGGAATGAGACCCTGAAGCCAGGGTATTTGCACAGAGATGCCAGAGATCTTTATACTCCCAGATGTTTCTGGATCCTCTGAGCAGGATGGATCCTCTGAGCCAGAAAAGAGTAGCCCGTGCTGCTTGGGGACTATGCAAAGGCCTCGCTGGAGTTAATGCCTTGAAAGATGATTCTTTGCCTCTTAGGATGTGTCTCTGTCTCCACTCACCGCTTCTAGACTATCTTAAGAGAGCTCCATGGAAAGGTCTAGTTCTTGCTATGGAAAAAAGAGTCCATACCAAAGGTCCTGGCTTATACGTCCCAGAAGAATCTGAAGAACATGCTGGGGAACAGATTTTGTGGGAGCCAGGCCGGGAAGGTGAATAAAGGGTGATGGGAAATTTGGTTGTTCGTAAACGGACAGTTGGTCTTCATTTGAATTTGATAATGCATTAAGAAAACTGGGGAGAAGCTTCCTATGTTTCAAGAGATTGTTCCTTGAGGCGTAGGAGCGCCAGGTGAATGAGGAAGAGACGTGGGAATTGCGGAAGCGGAACGGAGAAGGCCGGCAGGCGCTCCACACCTCGAGCGCGTTGCAGTGCACGCGTTCAAGACCCGAAAAAACACCATCTGACAGTGTGCTGGGAAGGCACAGGAAACAGTCTCTTCTTAGGAGAAATAAGAATTGATAGAGTGAAATCATTTTTTTTAAGTTTTTATTTATTTATTTGGCAGAGAGAGATCACAGGTAGGCAGAGAGGCAGGCAGAGAGAGAGGGGGAAGCAGGCTTCCTGCTGAGCAGAGAGCCCAACGCGGGGCTCGATCCCAGGACCCTGAGATCATGATCTGAGCCGAAGGCAGAGACTTAACCCACTGAGCCCCCCAGGTGCCCCAACTGAAGTCATTTTTATAGAGAAAGTCAACAGCAGCTGTCCTCTCTACCCTCTTTGTTTTAAAAAGTGTATTAATGGGAATAAAATCAGGAATTAATCTCTTTGTTGAGGTAACTTCATGGAAATTAATGAACAGACTGGCTGTTATTCAAGAATAAAGTATTAAAATGTCAGAAATACTCTTGAAATGATGAAGCAGTTTGCCCAAGATCATAGAGCTGGCTGGTGACTGAACAGGGAGTTTGTATAATCTGACTTCAGCATCAGCACATTTAACTCTTCCTGTGGTTATAAAAGTACAGATTCAATGCGATAGTATCGGTGTATGTATTATAGTTTCTGAATCACTGGAGTAGAGGAACACTCAAACAATGATATCATATGGCTTGTATGCTAGATTCTCCAGTTTCTGTTTCGGATCACAGAAATGACTTCCGGGGAACAAGTCAAGCAACCAGCAGGGCGGAGAGAACTGGCGGCACCACGGGTCTTCCTCTTCCTGCAGGTTCATAGTGAAGCGCCACGGACCCTTTTATTTCTCTTTTGGCTTTTCCATTTCTCAATCCTCATTAAAATAACTGCATTTGACGCTTTATTATCTCTTACCTGGTTGGTTTAACAAACTTCTATGGTTTTCCTTACACCCGTCAATGAAAACTATTAGAGCCGAAGTTGGAAAACTACCACCATCCCTTGCCAATCCTATGCTTGGAAACCCCTTGGGCTTCTGAAACAAGTGCCCCCTTCTGTGGCTGCCATGTGGACTAGAGAGCTCCCTCACCCCAGTCCCACCGTGTCCCAGCTTTCTGCCCGGGTGCTGGACGTCTGTTCCTGCATCTGCCGTGGGCTTGTTCAAAGCATTATTCCACCAAGAATGTTCCCCGCTTCTCTCGATGTATTCAGATTTCACTTTTTCTTCAGACTGATTTAACCTCTCACCCCAAAGATTCCTCATTTCATGTTATGCTATAGGTTTTTTTTTTCTGTTAATTATGCTTATCATATTTTATTTAGATGATTTTTTCAACCAGATGCTTATGGATTGTTAGAAATGGATTGTTAGAAATGGAAGAAACACAACATTCTTTAATTCCACATATATTTAAGACAAGAGAACTAAGGTGCACAGTGTAGCAATACTTAAGTTTGTCTTTTACTTTTCTTTCTTTTTATTTATTTTATTTTTAATTAACTAATTTATTTTGGAAAGAGCATGTGCAAGCAGGGGTGGAGGTGGGGGAGGGCCAAGACAGAAGTTCAGGCAGACTCTGCGGTGAGCTTGGAGCCCAATGAGGGGCTGGATTTCAGGACCCTGAGATCATGACCTGAGCTGAAATCAAGAGTTAGATGCTTGGGGCACCTGGGTGGCTCAGTGGGTTAAGCCTCTGCCTTCGGCTCAGGTCATGATCTCAGGGTCCTGGGATCGAGTCCCGCATTGGGCTCTCTGCTCAGCGAGGAGTCTGCTTCCTCCTCTCTCTGCCTGCCTCTCTGCATACTGTGATCTCTGTCTGTCAAGTAAATAAATAAAATCTTTAAAAAAAAAAAAAAAGAAGTTAGTTGCTTAACTGAGTGAGCCATCCAGGCATCCCTCAGGTTTATATTTTAATACACTGTTTCCATTTCCAGATACATACTTTCTATTTTTCTTTTTACCCTATGGGCAAATAATAGTTACAAAATAGCTATTGATTGATCAGTGTCTGAACATACACTTATTTTTTTTCCTAAACTAGTGTATATCAGAATCATATTGGGGAGTTTATTAAATTAGTTTGCTAGTTCCCATTCCCAGAATTTCTGTAGGGTTGGTGTGGAGTTTGACAACTTGTCTTTCAAACAAGTTCTCCCATTTGCACTGAAGTTGCTCACCCAGGGACTGTGCTTTGAGAACAACTGGCCCAGGCTATTAATGGATAAATATAACAGCTGGAAAAAGCATAACACCTCTGTCCTAGAAATTTCTTTCCTTCTTCATTTATTTTTAAATTTAATATAATTGATATAAAATCAGAAGAAAACATTAAAACACACTTGCTCTTTGCTATTTTTTGTTTTATTTATATTTTTCCAGTATACAGAGTGAAAAGCACAGTTGAATACAGTTGATGATGTTACATTAGTATCAGGTGAACAACGTCGAGACTCAGCTTCTCTGTATGTTATGCTTTGCTCACCGCAAGTGTAGCTGCCGTCTGTCACCGAACGGGTTATTACATCATCGTTGTCTATGTTCCCTGTGTGGTGCCTTTTATCTGTGATTGGTTGATTGGTTCCTTTCAGAACTAGAAGCCTGCGTCTCCTGTTCCCTGCACTGACTTTGGCCGTCCCAAATCCTGTTCACTCTGCAAACATCAGTTTGTTCCCTGTATTTATACGTCTGATTTTGCTTTCTGCTTGTTTGTTCATTCATTTGCCTTGTGTGTTAGATTCCACACGGAAGTGAGACTCTGTGGTGTTTGTCTTTCTCAGTCTCACTCATTGCACGTCGCGTCATACCCTTTAGGTCCATCCATGTTGTTGCAAATGGCCTGAGCTCATCCGTTTTGTATGTCTGTGGAACACTTGTGTGCGTGTGCCCGTATTTGTGCAGAACACATTTTCCTTTCAATCCAGTGGACACTTGGGTGGCCTCTGTTCCTTTGCTGTTGTAAGTAACACAGTAACACAGGTGTGTTACACATCTTACACATCTTTCCGAATTAGTGTTTTCGTTTACTTTGGGTAAATATCCACTAGAGTAATTACTGGATCATATAGTATTTCCGTTTTTAATTTTTGGGGGAACTTCCGTTTTGTTTTCCACAGTGGCTGTACCAATTTATATTCCCACCAACAGAGCAAGAGGGTTCCTTTTTCTCCACGTCCTCACCAATACTCATTATTTCTCGTCTCTTCGACTTTAGGCGTTCTGACTGGTGTGAGAAGGTATCCCAGTGTGGCTTCAGTGCACATTTCCTTGACGGAAAGTGCTGTTGAGCATCTTTTCACATGAGTGTTGGACATCACCATGTCTTCTTTGGAAAAATATCTGTTCAGGTCCTCCGCCCATTTTTTAATCAGATTGTTAGTTTTTTTGGTGTTGAGTTGTATAAGGTCTTCATATATTTTGGACATTAACTCCTACATTGCATATATCTTTTGCAAATATCTTCTCCCATTCAGTAGGTTTACTTGTCATGTTGTTGATGGTTTTCTTTGTTATGCAAAAGCTTCTTATTTTGGTGTAGTCCAAATGGTTTAATTTTGCTTTTGTTTCCCTTGCCTGAGGAGACATAGCTAGAAAAATGTTCTGATTGATGCCAGAGAAATTAATGCCCTTGTTCTTTTCGAGGATTTTTATGATTTCAGGTCTTACATTTAGGTCTTCAATCCATTTTGAGTTTGGTTTTTTTGTGTGTGTGTGCATGTATGGTATTAGAAAGTGGTCCAGTTTCTTTCTTTTTAGTATGTGGCTGTGTTTTCCTAGTACCATTTATTGAAGAGACTGTCTCTTTTTTTCTTTATTATTATGAAATCCCAATGACATTTTTATTGAAAGATAATTAACATAGAGTTTTATATATTTTATATTAGTTTCAAGTGTGGAACTTAATCATTCAACAATTCTGTACTATCTTATCCCCATATGTTCATTGCCCTATGTTATTTTGATTTTATATTACCTGACTCATTAAATAAAACATCGTATTCTTTTCTTTTTTAAATTACTAGGTCAGTGGATTTATATGCACTGTTTTGAAACAGTTATAATTGAGGGGTTCTTTTCCTTATATCAACAATGAAAACAAATGTTTTATTCAATTTTAATAAAATATTTCCCTTCCTAGGTTAAAAAAAAGAATAAGTCTAGGTGAAAGTCACTTATAAGAACTGTTTACAGATTAGTTCTTTATTCCTCACCACTGAGAGAAATCTACCGAAAAGACGGAGTGTCCTATCTCTTAGGACAGTCTCAGAGTTACAAAGGTCAGTTACAGCAGCATAAATGAACAACGTAGCAGAAATGCCCTCAGGTCATATGAACAGAATGACCTACCTCTGGAATTTTTCATGGCTAATGTACCAAACTCATAGCACTCTTTGTCATCGGTTTTTATTAAAATTAATAAATAGAAATTGTCCCTGTAAATCTCCAAAGAAAATCATGCATCTACAAACAGAGCTATTAGGCAGGTGACAAACACATGTTTTCTAACACTATTCCTAGAAAAGCTGCATCTGACATCTGTTATTTATGTTTGTTTCTACTTTATACATATGTTCAGATCGCTTTCGATATGCCACCATGAATATAACCAAAGGTTTTTATCTCAGTAACACCTCCTGGAGCAAATAACGTTTGCCAAGGAAGCTGGCAAAATCAGAGTCTGCATCTACACAAACACTGGAGATCTGGGATTCATTTATCTGTACATTTTATACCTGACCCACACTTAATCACAGGACAGGAAGAAAACATTTTAAAGAAAACGTGACATTTATATATAGTATAGTCCTCAATTTCATTATGAATCACTTTCAGAATATTCATCCTTTACGCAAAGATCTGTTGAAAATGAACTTCCAAAATGTCAACAAAACAGCCTATTGGAAAGATAAAACTGAGAGTTTTGCTTATTGTTGCAAAGGAGAACACTCCCTTAACAGAATCATAGTATCATTACAGAGAAAAGAATACAGAGATTAGATACTGAGATTTTGAAGTCCCTTCTAAGGCCGGTCTTTGAATGTGCAGACTTGGTTAAGATAGAGTAAAGATCATGACATACAGCTGAACCTTAAATAATGTGGACATTAGGGCCTCTACCCTCTGCACAGTCAGAAATCCTTGTATAACTCATGATTCCCCCAAAATACACCTACTAATAAACCTACTGTTAACCAGAACCCTTAACATATATTTTGTCTTTTATTTATCATATACCATATTCTTACAATAAATAAGTTAGAAGAAAATCATAAGAGAAAATGCATTTACAGTATTATATTCATGGATTCCATAAATTTATGTCCTCTGTTCATAAGATGAATCGTCATCAGTACCTGCATCAATATTGTCTTACATGAACTAAAACACCGTAGACGTTAGATACATCACTAACATGAGACATCAAAGATGAAAAAAATAATGTAAAAGAGGAAGTTCATTATTATTAATGGGTGTAATGACCCATGCATTGATAATGAACAAACAGAAATACGATTGTTTTATGGTATAGCGTAATCAGTACGATGCTTCATGGTGGCCAGCCATGTAATAATGAAGGAATTGTTATAAAATTTTTATAGTTTGTAGCATTATAGTCATTTTCATAATACAGTATTGAAAACATTGCTACTGTTTTTTAAAACCACTTACCTGTGATAATAGGCTGACATGCAGTTTCTCCAATTTTAAGAAAGAGAAGCATACTGCACAGTAACTAATTTTTGGAAAGCAAAGTTATCAGATAGTAAGTAAAGTTGCACATTATTAATTTCATATTAAATACCACTCACCATGTGCTTATGGAAAGATGAGGTGTGTGCACTCCCTACACGTCTTGCACATGACGCTCCAGACAGCTACTGAGGCGATGATGATGACACAAAAAAGTTTCACACAGTTCTTGCTACGTTACTAGGTTTTCACACAGAGACACACTCATACACAGCAGATAAGCTTATGACCTGCGTGGCGTGATGATTATCGACTCCCTGGGTGGAAACGGATCATCACATGGGTCTTCATCCTCATGATTTCACACTGAGCAGATGGAGAAGGAAGAGGAAGGGCTGGTCTTGCTGCGTTGGGTAAGGAGGCAGAGACAGAGGACGTGGAAGGCGAGGCAAGAGAAGCAGGCACACTTAGTGTAATTTTATAAAAATACATAGTAATTTCTCTTTGCCATTTTTGCTTTTTCTTTTCTCTAAAACGTTTCTATATCTTGCTAATACTTCTTTCAGCATCTGCTTTAGTTTCAGCGTCCATACCGCCGAAGGATCCTGTCGTAAAAGAAGTCAAACACATAGTCAGTCAGAACTTGGCCAGACTGCCTGACGTCAGATCGTTCTCCGGCTCTGGTTTGGAAGGACTCATCTCCATCAAGTCGTATTCTGTTAATTAGCTCTTGAATTTGTCCAAGATGCAGATCTTGAAATGCTTCACGCTCCCGCTCCCACACCCCCCCCACACACACCTTTTTTTCTCTTTTCTTTTTATTTTTTTTTTTTTTCCCGTATCCACAGTCTTCTTTTGCGATTTCTTTGATTGGCTCTGTCATAAACCCTGCGAAGTCACGCATAACATGTGGACATGGTTTTCTCCAACAGGGATTTATTGTTTCAAACTTGTGTGGCTTTTTCTGTAACAATGATGGCATCTTCAATGGTATAATCCTTCCAGACTTTTATGATATCTTTATTGGGGTTCTCTTCCATAGCATTTACAATCTTTCCCTTTGAGTATAGTACGTAATGAGCCTTAAAGTTCCCTATGACCCCTAACCTAGAGACTGAATTAGAGACTTTATGTTTGGGGGCAAGTAGACCACTTTGATGTCTTTGGCATTGAACTCATGGGGCTTCTGTGTGGCCAAGGGCATTGTCCAATATCAAAAGAACTTTAAAAGACAGTCCCTTATTGGTAAGGTACTTCTTGACTTCAGAGACAAAGCATCGACAGAGTCAATCTAGAAAAAGAGCTCTTGTCCAGGCCTTCCTGTTGCACAACCAAAAAGAGTGGTGTCTGTCTTCTCCCTTCAAGGCTCAGGGATTAGCCGCTTTGTAGTTAAAGGCTGTCCTGCTCATAAACCCAACTGCATTTGCACAAAACAGTAGACTTAGTCTGTCCCTTCCTACCTTAAATCCTGGTGCTTGCTCCTCTTCCTTGTGAGTAAACGTCTTTTGTGGCTTCCCCCCACCCCAGAATAAGGCACTTTTGTCTGTATTAGAAACCCGTTCAGGCAGAGATCTTTGCTTCTCCATGGTTTTCCTAATAGTGTCTGGGAACTTGTCTGCTACCTTTTGGCCGGCAGAGTCTGCTGCTTCTGTTACCTTGACATTTTTAAAGCCAAACCTCTTTCTAAAATTATCAAACTGTCTTTTGCCGGCATTAAGTTACCCAACTTCAGATCTCTCAGCTTCTTTTTGCTTCAAGTTGTCATGTGATGACTTTGCTTTCCCTTGGATCATATTGAAGTCTGCAGCATGCCTTTCTTAGAGTCCTGCACCTACATAAAGGCTGCATTTTCAATACAAGATAAAAAGGTATTTCACAAGAAGTGCAAGGTTTTTTTGCCTGCTGGCATAGCTGCAGTGATGGCTTCATGAATTTCCTTTTCTTTTTTTATAAGGGTCCTTATGCTGGATTCGTTTATCTTGGAGTGATTGGCAACTGTGGTACATATCAATCCGTTCACCTGTTTCTTCTAATGTCATGACTTTTCTCTGCTTCTTGGGAGTCCTTCTAGCATCACTGTGATAGTTCATACAGGTCCTATGGTGTTATTCAAGTTTGACAGTATTGCACTAAAACGATTTGCAAGAATGATGAGAGATCACTTTTTACTGCAATATGCAACTTATTAAAGAGAGGTGAGATGATCAGCTCACACAGAGATGATTAGTGCCACGTGGCATTTTACGTGGATGCTCACAGCACACGCGCTCACCGAAGTAGCAATGGGAAACAGCTGCGGAATTACTGTGGCAGTACAGGAGGCACCATAGTTAATTTTATGCAGTGATAACTTAATACTACATTTTTAAAAAGATTTTTTATTTATTTATTCGATAGACAGAGATCACAAGTAGGCAGAGAGGCAGGCAGAGAGAGAGGAGGAAGCAGGTTCCCCGCTGAGCAGAGAGCCCGATGCGGGGCTCGATCCCAGGACCCTGAGACCATGACCTGAGCCGAAGGCAGAGGCTTACCCCACTGAGCCATCCAGGTGTCCCTTAATACTACATTTTTACATTTGTTTACATTTCTATCAACCGCAAATCGTACAATGTATGGTAAGTGTTAGTATGTGTAAGTTTTGATAAATTTTAACTTTTTATAATTGATTTATGTCTATTTCATGGTAGTAAATGATAAGATGGACTAGATCTATATACACTTAAGGCATTCATGGGATTTCTAACTTTTTCTTAATTTTTTTTCAATATTTCTAGGATACGTGGTTTGTCTGCCAGTTTTTTCTTATTATGGTAAATCTCCAAAAAGTTTTTCAATATATTCATTGAAAAAAAGTCTGCATGTAAGTGGACCCTCGTAGTTCAAACCAGCGCTGCTCAAGGTCAGCTGCCATAGTCCGCGCCGCTGGGCGCGGCGAGGCGGAGGTTCGCAGGTGCGGCGTCGAACGAGTCCTGGGCTGTAAACTGCTGCTTGATGCTTTGCTATCAAACAGTTTGATGGATCTTCTAGGAAATTACTTGAATAAACAATAAAGTAATGCTCCACATTTATCTTCCTGGGCAGGTGTTTTCTGGAATATAAAGTTGATTGATGAACACAGTGGAATGCCCAAGTCATGTCAACGGGGACCTCGCTGCGCAGTTGTGATTCTCCCATCACCGCGAAGTGAGGGTGGCCCTCCTTCCCAGCAGAACCGTGTCTCCAATCTGGCACTTCAGCTCTACCTTCTAGGAGTCTGTCTGCCTCTGGCACAGAATACAATGTTAATAGTGGATCCTACGGTCCTGGATCCATTTCTAGAATTCTTTTTTTTTTCTTTTTCTTTTTCTTTTTTATGTGAAATGGGTCCTTTGGTTGAATGATATTTTGTGTGCAAGTTTGTGGAGCAGGCCTTCTGCAGTCCCCAGATACTAGGGCAAGCTGACGTTCTATGGACAGGAGGGGCAAATCCATATTGGCAAGATTGACTATCCTTGTTAAGGCAAACCACGGACCCTTCCAGGATGGAAGGAGACTAATGTAGCTGCTGTACCCTAAAGTGACCAACCTGAGTCTACTTGCACCCAAGTGACCTTCTCAAGGAATGGTGCCAGATCTGGGGTTTCACGTTGGTTTCTGTTGCTGAAAGATTGGACATTCAGAGATCATCTTTTTAGAGTAGGATTCCGTGCTGTTAGACCACACGTGGCATCCGTCCATGTCAATGTGATCAGTGTCTTCATGTGCCCGTTGCTGCAGTCCCCTGGTGCCCGGGGGATGAGGCTGGCTGACAGCCCCTGGCCAGGGCACTTAGTTTATCTGGCTGTTCAGTGCCTCTGTCATGATGCGTATACTCTGGAATCTTCACATTCTCTGTGTACAGCCAGATATCTACTCACATGCTTCTACCCCAGAGTTCCTTATGCCCAACGGTCCACTCCCTTTCCGTCCAGGCCACTCACAAAGTAGCCAGGCCATTGATGGCTCTCAGAAATCTATATATTCTCATCTGTCACTTCTCCTTATATACTAAATGGGTGACCAGATGCACTCTCTTCACTGTCCATCAAGGGCTCTCTTGTGACGGAAGTGCCGCTGCACTCCATTTGGCTTACATCCATATGTCCAGCGCACATACATGTAGACCAGCCTTGGGCCCTCTCTCCTCCTTCAGCTGGTTGTAGAGAACTCGCTTCCGACTACATGGAGTAACAAAGGGAAGGACTCTGCAAGTACGGCAGGGGATACGGGAATTCTGACCCCCACTCAAGCAATGTATTTATACCTTCTGGTCCTACTGAGATTAGATCTTGAATGTACCATTTCCATCTCACAATACGCTGCTTTTGGGCCTGTCCAATTTTTTGACTTGGAGGATAAAACAAAATACAGCTCACAAAGGGCATTCAGTCTACATGGGAAAGTGCTGATCTCTACTAAGGCCTAGTAACAGACCAGAAACTATTTCTCAGGAAGCATATAATTCCTCACTATGGATGGCGTAATCTTGCTCTAAATCTCCAGAGTACTGCATTGTCATTTTCCCAGCGATGCTTTCCAGCAAAAACACACACCTTCCCCACCACTAACATACCTAATACCTCGGTTCTGGTATCACATGGCCCTGGCAACAACACTGCGGAGCTTGTATCTACTCCAGGCTTCACTCAAGGAGGCCAGCTTTATATTTCATCCAGTTTCATTCAGGATTTTTAGGTGTGGAATGTGATGCCTTCACAACAAAAACAGCCTACCAGGTACTATGGGGGGGGGGTTGTTTTGTTTTTGGTGGTAGATGACACAACACAATTCTCAGATTTTGAACATTGCAGGTGGCTAAAGAGCGTCATCCACGGCGTTGGGAATTCGAGTTTTTCAATTTCTGTAAGAGCAGAGATCTGCAAGAAATGAAGGGAGCCCATCCCGTGCATGAGTTCAGGACCAAAGTTCTAGGATTTCTGAAATGTTTCATTTGCGGGCACATGTGGTGTCACTTACAGTGTCCAGTGTGTCAGCGGTGGGGTCTGATGTTAGATCTAGTGCATCAGGTCTAATATCAGGAATGTGTGAGAGACAGAAAAAACTGCACGGAGACAGAAACAGAGAGACCTTTAGAGGAAAACTGTGTATCGTATAAAGAGGATGATAGTTCTTTGGGCATTAAAGAGTAAGTACAAAATCCCACTCAGAAAGAACACATGGTTTAGTCTTGGTTTTGGTTGCTCATGATTTTCTTCTCTCATCCCCTGCCTCTCCCTAGTCACAGTTTCCCGGGACACCCGGCCACCAAGATTCTTGACTGTGGCGGAAGTCCCCACAGTCCCACCAACTTCCGATCCCTTGAGCAGGCGCACGTAAGTAAGCCGTTGCAGTAGGAAGAAGACTGACCGGCCCCTTCCACACGTGGTATTGATTGATCAGGTTATGTACCAGTGTGTTCAGTTCCTGTTGCCACGTCGACACGTTGTTACAAGCTTAGTGGCTAAAAGCAACACATATTTAATATATTACTCTATAAGTGGCAATCCAGAGTCAACCTACCTGCTCTAAAGTCCAGGTCTGAGCAAGGGGATTTGTCTTGGAGGCTCTAGGGGACAATTCATTTCCCTACCTTTGCCAGGCTACCTACTGTCCTTGGCTCAGGGCCCCTTCCTCGGCCTTCACAGATGGCAGCAGAGCATCTTCAAACCTCGCTCCTTGTCCTCTACTGCCGTCATAATCACATTACCTTGTACTTTTCTTGTACTCAAATCTTATTTTACCTCCTTCTAAGAAGGGCATTTGTGATTCAATTTAGGGCCCACCCAGAAAATTCAAGATAATTTTTCATCCCAAATTCTCAACTTAACTACATTTGCAAAGTCCTGTCTGCTGTATAAGGTAACATCCACAGATTCCAGAAGTCAATGTATGGATATAGTTGTGGGACACAATTCAGCCTACTACAACCAGTTAGGAGCAGAATTGTCTGGTGAGCTCCTCCTTATATCTACTCCAGTGGTTCCTTATGTAAGATGTGTTCGATTCATCTGTAACCAGATCTTCAGGTTGGGAGAAATGTCCTCTAGCTAAACACAATCCCAGTAAAGCAAAGAAAAGCAAACATATGTATCCGGTGTTGGATATGTATGGATGAGGTTTCATTCTGTTACCTTTGTAGTTCATTGACTTTGAGAAGGTGGTATAAAGAAAGGAAATGCAGTGAATAGTTTAGAGTTATTTTCCTCAAACCATGAAATAAATTCCATTTATTGTGAGCATCTAAACTAGTAGTTAAAGATAAAATTATTAATATTCTCTTTCTATTCTTAGTAATCAATTTTCCTGTGCAATTATAATGTTATTTCTCCTTCATAATGTTCTCTGATAGTGTATGAGAATGTTGTATGTTGTGCTAAGTCCAGAAAGCTTTAAATTAGTGTAAAATACAGGTAAGACTGACAATCTAAGAAGATAACATTAGCATACTAAATTCTTTCAGGATTTGAAACAACATTAAATTTATATTCATAATAATACTGAAGTGATCTTTCATGAGAAGATCCCTTTAAAAAGTTCCTGTAAATTATATACTAATGGAACATATGTTCTTTAAGAGTTTCCTACTAAAGGCCATTATACATAACTTACTAGTGGGTATTGGGACTGAATATCTCTCCATGTATTCTAAAGATACAACTGAAATGAGTGAGAAAGCAAATACACAGAAAAAAAACAAAACGAAACAAAACATTTTTTTTGCATGAAAAAATTTATTTTGTATTTTAAGCCTGCAGAATTATAATATTTTTTTCATTCATACCTTTAATGATTTCAAGATTGCTAAGACATGGTCTTTTATTAGAAACAAAGTGGTTAAAAAAACATAAAAAAGATAAAATATGAAAACTAGTTTTTACAGTGTACTGAATGAGTAAATGAATGAATGGATAGCAGTGCAAAAGAGTTTATTTTCTACTTTCATGTGAACAAAGGGAAAGGTAGTCTTTATTATTTGTTTTCTTGTTTAGAATTGTAGGTTGCATAATTAAGAAACATTGCTTCACACTACCAGCAAACATTAAGATTTTAAACTTCACAGAATGCATCATTTGATTTCATAGTGGCCTAGTATTATTCTGTAATATACCATGGGAGAGATTTCTAGCTGGCTGCCAAATCCATTGCCTTTTTTAATTGATGAACAAAGTTGAGCTATTTTTCCCAACATTTCTTTTTGTTAGATGTAGTCATATGCCTCTGTTCTATCTGATGGAATATGAGCAGAGGTATACCACTTCTAAGACATCTATGTGGGATTCTCTTTTCACCTTCCTTCTTAGTTGGCTTAATTTACATGGGTAAAATGATCTTGGAGGTTATATGCTGATGATGGTAGAGCAACAAAATGGGAGGTACACATGTCCTGCCTTAGAGAAGAGCTGTCCACTGATGAGGACTTCAGGAGAGTAGAAAATAAGCTGTTCTCTTGTTCACTAAGCCATCATACAATTTTTGTCATTGCAGCGAATATTACACTAAACAGAATAATTTGTGACTGTTTAGACTAAACAGAATAATTTACATAAAAAAGCACGTTTTCTATCTAAAAGAAATTAGGCTGAATCAGCAGGTTATGTGACAGAGCTGCAGGGTACTCGTCTCACAGAGTCAAACAATGAATGAATCTCATGGACACAAAAGGGTGAAGTGAAGTGAAAGTTTATTAAATGAAGGTGAAGACAGAAAAAGAGTAAAAAAAATATCTAGAATGAGAGGGGTCCTGAATGGTTGCCATGGGGGGCTTTTAGGGGGGTTTTTTAGTCAATCTTTTTTTTAGAAAACTGACCAGAGAACTTGGCAACTATCTTGTTTATAACATTTCAGACAAACAAGGTGAATTTGTAAATATCATGAACCAGCTCATCTGTATTTAGAACAAACAAAGTGGATTTATGTTCCCTTCTCTCTGGTTACAAGGATGCAGCCCAGAGAATGGGAGAAGATATTTGCAAATGACATTACAAAGGGCTGATATCCAAGATCTATAAATAACTTCACAGACACACGAAAAAAGTGTTCATCGTCATTAGCCATCAGGGAAATTCAAATCTAAACCACATTGAGATGCCACCTTACACCAGTTAGAATGGCAAAAACCAACAAGGCAAGAAACAACAAATGTTGGAGAAGTTGTGGAGAAAGGGGAACCCTCTTACACTGTTGGTGGGAATGCAAACTGGTGCAACCACTTTGGAAAACAGTGTGGAGATTCCTTAAGAAATTAAAAATAGAGTTACCCTATTACCGAGCAATTACACTACTGGGTGTTTACCCCAAAGATACAGATGCAGGGAAAAGAAGGGCCACCCATACCCCAATGTTCATAGCAGAAATGTCCCCAGTAGCCAAACCGTGGAAAGAGCCGAGATGACCGTCTGCAGACAAATGGTAAAGAAGATGTGGTCCATACATACAATGGAGTTTTACTCAGCCATCAGAAAGGATGACTACCCAACTTTTATATCAACATGGACGAGTGTAAAGGAGATTATGCTGGGTGAAAGATGTCAAGCAGAGAAAGTTGATTATCATATGATTTCACTTATTTGTGGAGCATAAGGAGTAGCATGGAGGACATTAGGAGAAGGAAGGGAAAAATGAAGGGAGAGAAATCAGAGTGGGAGACGAGCCATGAGAGACTATGGACCAGGAAACAAACTGAGGGTTTTAGAAGGGAGGGAAGTGGGGTGATGGGTGAGCCTGGTGATGGGTATGAAGGAGGGCACAGATTGCATGGAGCACAGGCTGTTATACGCAAACAATGAATCATGGAGCACCACATCAAAAACTAACGGTGTACTGTATGGTGACTAACATAACATAGTAAAAAAAAAAAACCTAAAAAAAAAAAATAAAGATCTCCATGTGTAACATTTGTGCTCATCTGGGATTTCTGTGAGCTTGGTCACTTAGCAGCCTGCCTGAGCCTGGTCAGGGGAGTCAGGCACCTTCTGTCTCTCCTTGCCTATGCTTTAACCCTTTCCTTACTCAGTTGTATATTATGCCTCTGTCTTGAAAGAAGTATAAAATGGTATTTCCTTTGTTTTTATAAAATTGGTTGAGGTAACAGAAATTAATAACTTTCTGAGATCAAGAATATTTAAAGTAACTTTGGGCTAAACAAAGCAAAGACAAATGGAGCAGGATGAAGACAAACACAAGGTAGAAATGACGAAACTGCTTACAAGGGGCCAGATGTTTCTAATTCTTTATTAAAACTATAAACCTCCCTCATAATTCCCTCAGACTGTTCGCATTCAAAGTCCTAATAGTGCTAGTTTGGGGTTATTAATTTATAGAATCCACCATTCTGAACTCTCCTCCTATCTCAAGTTGATGTTCCCAGAGCACGCTGGGAAGAGGAACATTCCTCTCTATATAAGTAGAGTGTACATTAGCAGCATATTTTTTATCAACCTGACTTTCTAACCAGTGAGATAAGTCTCCTTGGCTTAAGCTCAAGTGACTTTGAAATGTTAGAAAGTATTTATAAGAAGACATTTTCAGGAAAAACACCACAGGAAGTACATTTCTTAGTATATGATGCAGATAACTTTAAAAAGTCACAGCTATGAATTAGTAGAGATTGATGAAAGTATCAGGAAGCATAAACATGCAAGCCCAGAAAAGGCATGTACTAAGTGCTCCACATCACTCAGCATCAGGGAAATACAAATCAAAACCACAATGAGATACCACCTCACACCAGTCAGAATGGCTAAAATTAACAAGTCAGGAAATGACAGATGCTGGCGAGGATGCGGAGAAAGGGGAACCCTCCTACACTGTTGGTGGCAATGCATCTGGTGCAGCCACTCTGGAAAACAGCATGGAGGTTCCTCAAAAAGTGGAAAATAGAGCTACCCTATGACCCAGCAATGGCACTACTGTGTATTTACCCTAAAGATACAAACGTAGTGATCTAAAGGGGCACGTGCACCCGAATGTTCATAGCAGCAATGTCCACAACAGCCAAACCTAGATGTCCATCCACAGATGAATGGATAAAGAAGATGTGGTATATATACACAATGGGATACTATGCAGCCATCAAAAGAAATGAAATCTTGCCATTTGCGACGACGTGGATGGAACTAGAGGGTATTATGCTGAGTGAAATAAGCCAATCGGAGAAAGACAACTATCATATGATCTCCCTGATATGAGGAAGTAGAGATGCCACATGGGGGGTTTGGGGGGTAGGAAAAGAATAAATGAAACAAGATGGGATCGGGAGGGAGACAAACCATAAGGGACTCTTCATGTCACAAAACAAACTGAGGGTTGCCGGGGTGGGAGGTAGGGAGAGGGGGGTGGGGTTATGGACATTGGGGAGGGTATGTGCTATGGTGAGTGCTGTGAAGTGTGTAAACCTGGCGATTCACAGACCTGTACCCCTGGGGCTAATAATACATTATATGTTAATTAAAAAATTATTAAAAAAAAAAAAGAAAGAAAAGGCATGTACAGTATGTCTCCTGTTCTTCAGAATGCTACAGTTTGGGTAAGGTTTCTGTAAAAACTTGACCTAAAGCAATACCAATTCTCACGGGCTCTTTGTAGAGGAAGAAACATATTATGACCATGGTTTTCAGTTGCTCAAGTGGAAAAAAATGTTACAGCGTCTAGTGGAGCTGCCATTTCATCATCTCATAGATGTTAAATCAAATGAATAGAAATAAATAAGCAGCCAAGAGAGAAGCTAACATAATATATATCTAAAGAAAGAAATTAATACGGTCTTCACACATGATTTCCTAAAGATTTTACAAAGTCCCGATTTAGTCTTTTGGAAGTTGCCATAACAACTTCACTAGGGATATGCTAATCCCGCGGCCCGGCAGATGGAATGCTAATGCTTTGGCACCAGCAGGGAAAGATCCTCAACAAATTGCTTGTTACTTCATTGTGATTTTGAAACATCCTCTGGAGGGTAACTGTCATTATACTCCTTAATGTTACATTATAACTCATAGATTCTGACATCGTTATTTAGCTGAAGCAGGGGTTTATTAGCCAAACTGCTGTGAGTGTTTTATCTTTTGGAGAATTCCAAAAAGCAAACTGATTAAGTAAGCAAGCTACACATTGGGGGCAGATCCAATTCCTCTAGTGATGACTGACTCTCAAACTATTTTTGCTTGTTTGTGTTTGATCAAGATCAAGTCGTTCTGTTTATCTGCATGTACATGATGAATTGTGTATTTACCCAAATGGTGGCTTCGTGACATACCTTTTCAAACCATCTATTGGCAAAGTATCAATACCCAGTGAACGGATTATTCAGGAGAAGCAGATGTTTCAATCATTTAGCAGCTCTAATTAGTTGATATGTGTGACTGTGCTGGCTTCATACAATATTAGCACATCCTGGCTGCTCAATAATTATTAAAATCAATTAGGAATACTGGAAATAGCAAAACGAAGAGGGCATTACTGGAGCAGCTGATGATTTGAGGAGATATTTTAGGCATATTCCAAACTAATCATAATATGCATGTAGGAGGAAAGGAAGGAAAGGACAAGGAAACTTCCACATTAATGGAGCTCGTCAGTGGTATACCGGAGCCAGTTCCTACCAGCTTGCAGGAGCTAATTGTTAAATTTTGAGGAAGTTTGTGAGTCCATTATTAAACAAAATCTTTATTTAAAAATAAATAACATAAATTTAAAATAAAATAAACTATACTAAAATGGTAATAGTTAAACGTCATCACCTCCTGTTTTACTACATTTAACTCTTTTTTATTCTCCTAGATTTATTTGTACCTATTATACATGTAAAGTGGACATACCGCATAGGGGTGTTCCACTGCATGTACAGTCTCCCCAATTCTGCATTCAGTGGTGACTCATGAATATGGAGATTGTCCACCGTGGATGGGCTCCTGGAGCTATGGACATAAGCGAATGCTGCAGTTTGGTATTTAATATTTGCACATATTCATCATTCTGTTGCAAATCCACAAGTTTTTTTCAGATCTTTGTGAGCCAACATAGGGTCTATAGGCTAAATTCTGCATCGGCAAGTACCTGCAAAGTGTTCCATGTCACAAGAGTTATAATGTGCAACAATCACCAGTTATGCCGCTGAATTTACCTCTTAATGTATTTGGAAATGCATTCAGATAAGCACCTTTGAACCCATGTCTTAGAACTTCTCAACCAATAGTCTTTGTAGTAAATATTATGAAATAAGCGCAAGTCTAATAAAAGGCGAAAGTTGTACTTGGTAGACATAAAACCAGCTGAATTTCTGAAATCATAGTAACGCTGTCCTTGTTTTGTAAGGACAGAATGTTTGTGGATATGTAACGAGCTGACTGGAAGAGCCAAAGCCCATCCTGTAGAACACCACTCTCTAGCAGACTTCAGACTTCGCCACCAAGTCTCCCTCCTCCGTTTTCAGGTTTTTATTTAAATTCCAGTTAGCAGACCTACAGAGTATATCAGCTTCAAGCGTAGGGTCCATTAGTTCATTGCCTGCATACAGCACCCATGGCTCTTCACAAGTGTCCTCCTTAATACTGTCACCCGTTAGCCCACCCTTGGCCCACCTCCCTCCATCACCCCTCAGTCTGCTCTCAGTAGTGAAGAACCTATTTCTTGGTCTCTCTCTCTCGCTCTTGCTCTCTTTTTCCCTTTGCTAGTTTGTTGTGTTTCTTAAATTCCATGTATGAGTGAAATCATATGGTATTTGTCTTTTTTGGATTGACTTATTCTGCTTAACATAGTACTCTCCAATTTTAGTATATGTGTTGCCGAAGCAAGCACAGCATAGTACTCTCTAGCTCCATCCACAGCATTGCAAATGGCAAGATTTCATCCTTTTTTATGACTTAGCAATGTTCCATTGTGTATATGTACATGTCTTCTCTATGCATTCATGAGTCAGTGGACACTTGTGCTGTTTCCATAATTTGGCTGTTGTAGGTAATGCCGCTAGAAGTATCAGCGTGCATATACCCCTTTGAATTAGTGTTTTTGTATTCTTTGGGTAAATCCCCAGTAGTGCAATTGCTGGGTCATAGGGTTGTTCTATTTTTAACACTCTGAAGAACCTCCATACTGTTTTCCACAGTGGCTGCACCAGGTTGCATCACACCAACAGTATAAGAGCTTCCCCTTCTCCATATTCTCGCCAGGATGTTTCTTGTGTTGTTGATTTTAGCCATTCCGGCAGCTGTGAGATGACATCTCATTGTAGTTTTGATTTGCATTTCCTTGATGATCAGTGATGTTAAGTGTCTTTTCATGTGTCTGTTGACCATCTGTATGTCTTCTTTGGAAAAATGTCTATTCATGCCTTCTGACCATTTTTAATTGGGTTATTTGTTTTTTGGGTGTTGATTTGTATTTTTTCCTTCTTTAATAAACCTATAATTGATTTAAAATTCTGTGTACTGAACTTGTATAAAAATCTAAATTTCTTCACAATTCTTTTTGAATATTGTTCTAGAAAGTTTGATTTATTTAGTATAATTCTGGTTGTAAGTCTTTAAGTCATCATCTCTCTGTCTATACCTTGGGAAAGAGAGAACTATATTTGTGACTTGTTCAGCTTAATTATCAACCTACTAGGCAGAATTGCACTCACTGCCCTTTCCTTGAAGTGTAAGAGTCCTTTGTTAGGTCGGCTTATTGTACAACTCCAAGGAATACTGTCACTTGCAACACCCCCCTGCCTTGCTCATTTTACAACAGAGTGCTTTGTGTTTCCTTAGCAACACTTACTGCTCTGCTCTGTTTGATTTTCTTAAGTTTCAAAATTAATGCTCAACTGGCCAATACTATGATGTTTATTTTCTGCAAGGTAATTTGCACTTCAGTCAAAGATAACCAATGAGGCGCTGGCATAGAAAGCTGTTCTCTCTATCCTTTCCTTTGGTCACTAATAGAATTTTTACTTTGTTCAAATTACTTTCCGAAACTTTTTTGTTTGAAATAATTGGTACAGACTAGAATCTATTTTGAAGTTTTTTTTAAGGGTTTCAGGTTTAAATGTATAAAAGTTAAGAATGTATAATAGCCATTTTCAAACATTAAAAAGAAGCATTGCCTTCTAAAAGGTCTTTAGGAAATTGAATTTTAAAATACTGTTATTATTTATGTCTTTTTGAAGTAATCATAATGATGTTGGATATTAATAATAAATGAATTTACTCTAATTCAATCCATTGAAAATGGAATCCTACTATTTCATTCCACTCCCCTCTTTTTGTTCCAGCTTTACTCACTACCACAGAGTCTACCCTTTGCTGAAGACTGCATTGTTTCAGTGCACTGATTTTTTTTGAAACCAGAGATAGGAATGCAAAACAAGACTATTTAGGATGGATTGTCAAAACAACAGCTGGGTTTGACAGATTTTGCTTAAATTGCTGATTGTTCAGCATTTGAAAATACTTTTCTCTTAGTCTTTTTTTAAACAAACATGAACTTTGCTACTAAGTCACCATAGATAAATAAAATCCATTCTCTTCCTGCCTTTTCAAATGTGAATTAACCCAAAGACCCTTAAATAAGGGGGAGATAAAAAGAACTATAAACCATACATTCACTGTGTAAGGATCCAAAGTATCTGAGTTTCAAATTTGAAAATCCGATCTTTTTTCCAATAGATAAATCTAGTTAAGAAATGTATATGTAGGGCGCCTGGGTGGCTCAGTGGGTTAAGCTGCTGCCTTTGGCTCAGGTCATGATCTCGGGGTCCTGGGATCCAGTCCCTCATCAGGCTCTCTGCTCAGCAGGGAGCCTGCTTCCTCCTCTCTCTCTGCCTGCCTCTCTGCCTGCTTGTGATCTCTCTCTGTCGAGTGAATAAATAAAATCTTTAAAAAAAAATCTATATATGGGCGCCTGGGTGGCTCAGTGGGTAAAAGCCTCTGCCTTCGGCTCAGGTCATGATCTCAGGGTCCTGGGATCGAGGCCTGCATCGGGCTCTCCGCTCAGCGGGGAGCCTGCTTTTTCCTCTCTCTCTCTATGCCTGCCTCTCTGCATACTTGTGATCTCTCTCTCTCTGTTTCAAATAAATAAATAAAATCTTAAAAAAAATGTATATGTACACACATATACATGTGTGTACATGTGTATGTCTGTGTTCATTATTTAAGTGCATATTAATTTTAATTCACTGAAATAGAAAGTCAGATAGATACTGCTGTGTTTACATACTATAGTTTTCTGTTCAACACGCTAATACAGGCTGCTCACTGAAAATATGCTGTCATCGTTTAGAGGGTATGAAAGTGTAGGCATTTAATTCTCTGAGCCCATAAACACATGGAGCAAACCAGTAGTGTTTTAGGTTTTTTCCTCATGGACAATAATATGAATATAAATATAGCAGAGGTCTAACTTTTTTTTACCTGGAATTAACTCGTTCATCTGAGCCTGAAGGGTGGTCGGTAGAAGCTCCACAAGCCAGAACGCAAGGAGAAAAGTAATTTTAGAAAATAAGCACATGCAAAACCTCTGTGAGACAGTTCCAGAAAGCGTAACATATGTATAATTGTAATACCAGGAGAAATGAGAGAGAATAGAAAAGAAATTTTAAAATAGAATGGCCAAGAATGTTTTAAAATTAACGGAAGACAGCAAACCACAGCTGTAGAAAGCAGCATAGAGACCAAAGTTCCACACAGGTGAGCACGTCATATTTAAACTGCAGAAAACTGAAGGAAAGTAAATTCCTGTAAGAAGCCAAAGAAAAAATATAATTTACCTAGAGAGGAACGAGGATAAGAATCACAATGGACTAATATGGTAGAATGAAAAAAACATATATGATCTTTCTCCCTGGTTCCGGGCACACAACTTCTACAACCTTTGAATTGTTCTCAGTGATAGGAGTGTCTTATTCATGCTAATATGACCTACATATTACAGACATGTACACACATCTGTGTGTGTGTGTATATATATATGTATATTTAAGCCAACCTTTCCGTTTGTTAATTAAGCACATTTATTCACATCTACTGCTTGTAACCTCAAAGTTCATGCATGTAACAAATGACAACTATTAATGAGAGTGAATTGTTAAGTTTCCCAAAGAAGAATACCTATATCTGAGTAAACATTGTTATTTTAAATGATATACTTGGGAGTTTATACATTTCTTCATCACTCGAATGTTTTGACTCTTCTTTTGTAAATTGCAAATAATTTACAACCAACACGGGAAATCAGACTGATTACATATCAGTACAGTCCATGCAATAAATTATATATTACTTTCTCAGCTAAAGGCCTGATAACACGTTGGACTCAAATGACAAGTTGAAATAAAATTAAATATGCTGTCTAAAAAGTGAATTTTACCCTTCAAGATTTACCTGCATTGGACACATTTGAAGTAATGGACCATAACTTTTTCAGACTAGTTCCAAAAGTAATTCTCAAGAGCAGTCATATTAAAATATAAATAAGACACACTTTGGCACTGTCTGCCGTACTGTCTTCTCCGCTGCACGCCCCTTCATCCTCTCCTGAAGCCACCAACATGTTGCAGCCACTACATGATACCATCCATTTACAGGATGTGAACGTCATTGGGACAAATAGATACATATCCATGCTGGGAATTTTGAGGTGGTTACATTGTACCATGTGAAAGAGAAGCTGAGAAAGTTAATCAAGGAAAATCAACAACAAAAGATGAGAGAGAGAAAAAATATGTATTTCTGGTTAACAGAATTTTCCAGTTCATTATTCTAGATCCTACCTTGAACCTGGCCATATCCCTATCCTTAAGTTCTATGAGTGCTACAGACGATTTGTGACCACCCTGAATTCACGTTAAACCCTCATGCCCATCGGGCATTAATGAAAGTGATTTCATTTGCAGGTGGGCCTTAGGAAGGTGATTAGGTCATGACAGTGGAGCCCCTTTGAGTGAAATTAGTGCTCTTATAAAAGATACCCCAGAAAACTCCCTTACCTTTTCTTATACAAATTTATAGTGAAAAGGTGGCCATTTGTGAACTAGGAAGTGGGTCTTCACCAGACACTGAATCTAACAACATGTTGATCTTGGACTTTCCAGCTCCTAGAACTGTGAGAAGTAATTTTCTGTTCCTTATAAGCCTGTTGATCTGCTCAAATGGACTAAGACAATGATACACCCCAGTGTGACATCATAAATCCTTCCTTTATGGCTTCAAGTAGCTCATCCTGTCAAGTTGTTGCCAAAGTGTCTTGACGAATCCCATCTTCATACTGTAGACCATGGCTACTCAAAATGTGGCCCAGGGACAGGCACTCCTATATGAGGTGTTTGTTATTGTCAGTAATAACTTAAGGAACATGTACCAGATTATTAACTAATTACTTCATTAAGTACACTGTTTAGTTAGCCAACTTTTACGAAAAATTTATAGCAAACATGTTTTCAAGAAGGAAGCAATTAATTGATTTGTATTCCTGCACAGGTCGCTGATCCCTTTGCAGGTCTATAGATAAAGAAATCACATAGAAATTGAATTAGTAATTTAAAACAGCCCCACACAGAAAAGCCCAGACCCAGATATTTCCCTGAGGAAGTCTGTCAAAAAATTTCAGAGGAAATACCAGTACTTTATAAGTTATTACAGAAAAGTGAGGAAGAGGGAATACTTCCCAACTTATTCTGAGAAGACAGCATTACTCCAATACAAAAGATAAACTAAGGTGTTATGAGGATATAAAACTAGAGATCATCTTCATTAATATAGATGCAAAAAATCTCAACAGGGTATTAGCAAACCAAATCCAGCAACACATAAAAAGGATTGTACCACACCCAAGTGGGATTTCTTCCAGGTGTACCAAGTCAGTTTAAAACTTGAAAATATCAACATATGTTACATATCACATTGATAGAATAAATGTTAACAACCATTTTAAACAGACATGGGAGAAGTGTTTGACAAAAGCCAATACCCATTCATGATAAACTTCACAGAAAATGAGAAATAGAAGAGAATTTCCTCATCCTGATAAAGGGCATCTATCAAAAATGTGAGTCATGTAATCTGTAATGGTCAAGACTGCTTTCCCTTAATATCAGAAACAAGGTTAGGACGTCTACTCCCGCCATTTTCATCAACATTGCATGGGAGTTTTCAGTCATTACAATCAGGCAAGAAGAAGAAATAAAATGCGTCCAGATTGGAAAGAAAGAAGTAAAGTTGTCTTTACTCACAAATGACATGAACTTTAAAAAAAAAATTAATTCCAGCGTTGTCAACATACAGTGTTTTATCAGTTTCAGGTGTACCGTATAGTGACAGCGATTCTGTACATTACTCAGTGCTCCTCATGGTAAGTCAGTTCTTAGTCCCCGCACCCGTGTCACCCATCCCCCACCACCTCCCCTGTGGTAACCATCAGTTTGTTCTCTATGGTTAAGAGTCTATTTCTTGGTTTGTCTCTTTTTTCTGTGTTCGTGGGGGTTTTTTCCCTTAAATTCCATGTATGAGTGAAATCAAATGGTATTTGTTTTTCTCTGACTTTTTTCACTTAGTATTATACTCTCTGTATCCATCTATGTTGTAGCAAATGGCAATGAAATGCAATAATACTTCATTGTATATACACCACTTCTTTCTCCATTATCTATTAATGGGCACTTGGGCTGCTTCCATAATTTGGCTATTGTAAATGGTGCTGCAGTAAACCTAGGGGTGCAGATGTCTTTTCTTTTTTTGTATTCTTTGGGGGATAGAATTACCCAGTAGTGGAATTACTGGATTTTATGGCAGTTATGTATTTAATTTTTGAGGAAGCTCCACATTTTTCCACAGTGGCTGCACCAGCTTGCTTTCCCATCAGCAGTGCTGAGGGCTCGTGTTTGTCTCTTCACATCCTCGCCAACACTCACTGTTTGTTGTGTTTTTAGTATTGGCCATTCCGACAGTATGAGGTGATAGTTCACTGCGGTTTTGATACGCATTTCCCTGGTGATGAGTGATGCTGAACATCTTTTCATGTGTCTGTTGGTCATCTGTATGTCTTTGGAGAAATGTCTGTTTAGGTTCTCTGCTCATTTTTAAGCTGGACTATTTATATTTTCAGTGTTGTGTAAGTTTCTTATATATTTTGGATACTCGTTTTTGGATGTGTCCTTTGTAAATAGCTCCTCCCCTTCAATGGGTTGTTTTTAAGGTTTTTTTTTTTTTATTGTTTCTTTTGCTGTGCAGAAACTTTTTATTTTGATGTAATCCCAATAATTTACTTTTGCTTTTGTTCCCCTTGCCTCAGGAGACGTACCTAAGAAAATGTTACTGCTGACGGAGAAATTACTGCCTGTGCTCTCTTCTGTGATTCCTATGGTTTCAGGTCTATATTTAGACTTAATCTGTTTTGAGTTTATTTTTGTATATGGAGTAACAAAGAGGCCCAGTTTCATTCTTTTGCATGTAGCTGTCAGTTTCCTCAACACCCTGTGTTGAAGAGACTGGGTTTATTTTCCCATTGCATATCCTTGACTCCTTTGTCCAAGATTAATTGATCACATAATTGTGGGTTTATTTCTGGGTTCTCTATTCTGTTCCATTGGTCTATGTGACTGTTTTTGTGCCAGTACCATACTGTTCTGATTACTACAGCTTTGTAGTATGTCTTGAAATCTGGGATTGTGATGCCTCCAGTTTTCTTTTCAAGGTTGTTTTTGCTCTTCAGAGTCTTTTGCAATTCTAACAAGCTGTACGATAGCTTGTTCTAGTTCTGCGAAAAGTACTCTTGGTATTCTGATAGGGATTGCATTAAATTTGTAGATTTCTTTGTGTAATATGGACATCTTAACAATATTCATTCTTCCAGTCCATGAGCATGGGATATCGTTCCATTTGTTTGTGTTGTCTTCAATTTGTTGCTTCAGGGTTTTATAGTTTGCAGGGTACACATCTTAAACTTCCTTGGTTAAATTTATTCCTAGGTATTTTATTATTTTTGGTGTAATTGTAGATGAGACTATTTTCTTAATTTACCTTTCTGCCACTTCATTATTAGTGTATAGAAATGCAATAGATTTCTGCATATTGATTTCATTTTCTGAGACTTTACCAAATTATTTATCAGTTCTAGTAGTTTTTTGGTGAAGTCTTTAGAGTTTTCTATATAGTCTCATGTTTCTGCAAATAGTGAAAATTTTCCTTCTTCCTTAACAATTTGATGCCTTTTCTTTATTTTTCTTTTCTGATTGTTATGACTAGTACTTCCAGTAGTATGTTGAATAAAAGTGGTGAGAGTGGACATCCGTGTACCATTCCTGACCTAGGGGAAAAGCTCTCAGTTTTTCACCATTGAGTCTGATGTTAGCTGTGGATTTCTCATATATGGCCTTCATTATGTTGAGGTATGTTTTCTCTTAACCTGCTGTTTTGAGAGCCTTTATTGTGAATGGATGTTGTCCTTTGTCAGATGCTTTTTCTACATCCATTGAAATGATAATGTGTTTTTTATCATTTCTCTTGCTGACTTGGTTTATCATGTTGATTGATTCATGAATTTGAACCACCATTGCATCCCAGGAATAAATCCTACTCAATCGTGGTGAATGAGTTTCCTAATGTATTGTTGGATGTGAAACACAACACACTTCCATAATCATCATATTGGACCTTTCTCGTGTTTTTTAGGTGGTTTCTACTCTGATACTCTTTTTACTTATGTGTGAAGTCTTCATTCCATCTTGCTTCTGGCCAAAGTATTTAAATTATTTTTTCCCATTTCTTAGTCATATTGGCTAAGAAAGTTGGCTCCTCAGGCCTCAAACCTAGCATTGTTTAGCACCCCAGCAAAGCCTATATCAACACCCTGTGAGAAAAGTGATGGAAGAAGGAATGGATAAGGGAGGGCAACAGAATACTTAGGAAATTACAGTCAAGGTCGTATGTACCTGCCTGGAAAAATGAGAAAATGGAAGGATATGCCAAGAGATGAAGCTACTAAGATAGACTAAGACAAGCTATCAGAAGTCATTGGCTCATTCGTTAGAATTTGAACTTAATTTTGAGTGAAACATGGTTGGGTTAGAGAAAAAGAAATTACATATGTCAAGCTGAGGAATACAGTATTTGGACATGTGTTTCTGGAAGATAATATGGAGAAATATTAAGGGAAGAAGATTATATTGCTATAGATGAAAAAAATGACATGAAAAAGTAAATTAAATAACATTGGGGCTTAGAAAAAGAAACTGAAATTTAGTGTTTGTCTCATATCCTAGAGAATTAGCAATGGCATTTTTTTCTAATTTAATATCATGTTTCCTATTTTTCTATCTACTGCTGTTTTTGAGGTTCAAGGAGGGTCTAACAGTGGCCACTTGCAAATATAAATTCCCAGCTAAAAAATCTGCCTCTGGTTCTTATTTCATATTTCACCCTGGTTGGGTCCTGAGCTCGGCAATGTAAAATCTCAAGAATGCCTTTCACATTTGTTACCCTAGGCTGGAGGAATCATCCTTATTACTGTCTACTTATATCTCACATCCACAATTCTGATCTATTCACATCCCTAGAACTTCCTTCCCGTACACCTGCCTTGGTTCCAGATTTCTAGCAATGTCAGACCCGATCAATAACTGACCTTTGGCTTTATTTTGTTTTTCTACTTGTCTCCCTAAGAATTTGAGTAATTCTTACAGGAAAAATATTTTGGAAGCTAATCTCCTCATTCCTTTTATATATAAAGAAATCTATGTATTTTTTTCAGTGACTCAGAGCTTAACAAAGTTTGGAATTCTAGGTTCAAAATTCTTTTCCTCAGAAATTGGAAGACATCTATTAAATCTATATTTAACATATTCTAGTGTGTGGCTGTGACTGACAGCTATCTACATTGTATTCTTTATAGAAATTATTTTGTTTCCCCATTAGATAATTTTAAGGTTCAAATTTTATTAAGATTAATCTAGGTGGGAAATTTTTAAAAGGATTAATCCTACCTGACATTCTGTGTGGACTTCTAATTCAAAGTTTCAAGCATCAGCTTAGCCCATTTCCTATTTTACATATTCTAATTTGTTTCTTTTCCTTTTTTCTGTTAATTTTGTTCCTTTGCGGCATCCATTCAATGAATTTTGAAATCCGTAAGATTATCCATGTTACCTGACTTTTTCCTATACCTTTTATTTTTATTTTGTACTTTTGTATGTATTTTGAAAGAATCCCTCAGTTTATGCTTAAGGACCATTAAATAATTTTTCATAATGAGGAATATTAATAACTCAAGTTTAGAAATCATCAATAAATATGAGGTCCCCATCTTTATAATTTTTCACTCTAGTGTTCTTGGTCACAGGCAACAAAATAGACTCTCACTGCAAAAGGGGTTGGAATATAGTGATATACAGTGAGCGAGGGAACATAAGAGGGGGAGTGGGAGAGGAAGAGGCAGGCTTCCTGATGGGCAGGGAGCCTGATGTGGGGCTCAATCCCAGGACGCTGGAATCATGACCTGAGCTGAAGGCAGATGCTTAACTACTGAGTTACCCGTGTACCCCAGGCCCAATCATTTTTAAAAAAAATCTTTTTTTTTACAGTTACAAAATTCATTAGGAATATCACACATTTTTCAGATTTTCTTTTTGCATGCTAAGGAACATGATATGGATTTTATTTAACATTCCCAAAATACAGATATTTTTCCTCTGAAATATTTAATATCTTTGAAGTGAAATATGGTCCACTGGAAAACTTACCTTATCAAAAGCTAATAAACCTTAAAGACTATGTAAAATCAAGTATATTATCTACTTCCTATGAAACAAATACCTTATAAATGCACATGAGAAGCTACTTCCATTAGTGATAAGCACAATAAATACAACAATGAAACTCATGGAGTGATAATTGTAAGACATCTCAGACTGAGACCTTGCTTTAATGAAGTGGAATGTCAGAGGGAAATTAAAACTTTATTTGAGAAATAAATTGTACATTCCAGACCCAACACTCTTATGGCTCTAGGAAGTCCCAAGTGTTTTTCTGGATTAAGAATAGGACCAGTTAAAACATTTTCAGAATAACATAGCATTTTGGTATGGGCTCCAGTATTTGCATGTTTTTCATACACAATCAAGAGGTACAAGTGTAAGACACGCAACAGGTGAAACTTCTGAACCTTTAGCAAAGTGAATTAACTGCTTCACCTCCCTGAAACAGGACAGAATTATTTTAAAATGTTATTAAGTAAAACAGTATGAAATAAGGAGAGTCCTACTCAGGTTCCAACTGCAAAGGCAATTTATGTGTTCTAGTCCACATCATATCTCACAAAGGTCTTCAATACTAGCATCCGTTAAAGACACATGGTAGGAATAACACTCTCAATACCCAAAAGAAAGTCTTTATAAAGGTATGTCTTTATAAGGATATAAGGATAATTAATCATCAGACATAGAACATAAGAAAAAGAGAAGACTAACATAGAATTCCAAGATTTTTCTTTTTACCTGAGCATCTAGAAGTGTGTGTTTGCCATTTATTGAGATTAAGTGTTCTACAGAGGACAAGGTTTCCTGGCAAGACGTCTTGGTCATAGTTGGATTCAGGCATGCTGCATATTTAGTAGCTGTATTATTCCTTACTGCAAACTCCCTGGTATCAACTTCTGCCCCAATGTTAGCTATGTAGCCTTTAGGATGCATCTCTCCTGTGGTAGAGGTTTAACAGATCTTCCTAACAAAACTGGAAATGGAAAGAATCCACCTGGGCAACTCTTCCCCATTAGTAATTACCACTCACCTATATGACAATTTTCTCTTTTTCATGATTAAGTGTTCTTCATTTTATATCAGTTGCAGTAATGGAGGTACTAAGTTATTTAAAATTAATTAGGTCTTTTCAGTTTTTTTTGTTAAGTATTTACTGCATAGGTATTTATGTTAAGGCCCCCATAATGGTGGGGGAAAATACTCTTATACAACTTTCCCAAGCACATTTTACTTATTAAGAGAAAATTATTGTTTTATATGTTAAAAGAAGAAAACAACTGAGTGTCCAGAGTATTTAATAAAAAGTATATTACTTTATTGCTTTCTTTTATCATTTGAAGACTTTACATATTTAATGCCACTCAGCATAATTTACGTATTTAGACCAGAAAATAAGAAAAATATCAAACTGTATTTACTCTATTCATTTTTTATAATTCTACTCTGGGTTTTTTATTTGTCTGTTTATGAACTTAACTGTATGGATGAAAGGTGAGCAGAAAATCTAACTAAAATGAATAAGTCATTTGTTTAATTGTAGTGGGGGTCTGCTGAGGTAGTGAAAATTAGAGTTGAGGATCCAGGCAATAAAAGATCTGAGAGAGGGGCGCTTGGGTGGCTCAGTGACCTACCTTGGGCTCAGGTCATGATCTCAGGGTCCTAGGATCAAGCCCTGCATCGGTCTCTCTGCTCGGTGGGAAGCCTGCTTCCTCCTTTCTCTCTGTCTGCCTCTCTGCCTACTTGTGATCTCTGTCAAATAAATAAATAAAATCTTAAAAAAAAATCTGAGAGAAAAAATTTGGATGTCAGAGTATAATATAATAGAAGGTCCACTTTCTTTTTTTTTTTAAGATTTTTAAAAAATCCAGGTTTTATGTCCAGTTGCCCCATAATAGAAGGTCCACTTTCAAGTGCTCAAAGAAAAAATAGAAACCCATTGAAAATTCTGGACACAGTAAAATATCATTCCAAAATGACAGTAAATGAAAATGATTTCAGAACAACAAAAACTGAGGGACTTCTTTTCCAGCAAAACTCTACTAAAAAAAAATCTAAAGAGATATTTTCAGGAAGAAGGAAAATGATCTCAACAGGAAATACTAAATCTCTGCAAGAAAAAGAAATATGTGGGTAAATATAAATGACAATGACTATGCAAAACAAGAAAATGATACATTATTGGTTTGAAATATATAAAAATTAATATATGACAGTAATATAAAAGGTAAGGGGATAAATGGAGTTAAAGTTTTCTAAAGTATTCTAATGTTAACAGAATATTGGCAAAACAATTTGTATTTTACTGAATGGTCTATGCTTTCAGCCATACCAGGAAATTGGTTAGAAAAATTAATTCTAATAGACTATAATAGACAAAATAGATGAAAGGAGCTGTGTCAGTCAGCTTCTAGTCAGGAAACAGAACCCATTTATTTTAATACAGGTGATTTAATTAAAAATTTAATAAAAGAACAGCTATATCTCAATGTGTATTAATCAGAATCCTCTCAAGAAACAGAACTAGTGTCCATATATGTATCTTCTTCACATATATGTCCTTATATATCTTCATATATACACATATATACATATACAAAGCATATGTATGTGTATATAATCATATGTATGTGTGTACATGTATGTGTGTGTGAGGGAGAGATTCACTACAAGGAACTGGCTCTCATGACTAGGGAATGCTGAGAAGTCCCCTAAGGTCTGCCTTCTGCAAGCCCAACACCCAGGAGGGCTGCTGGTGCAGTGCCAGTGCAAGTGTAAGGTCTGAAAACCAGAACCTTCTTTCATTGCTTTAAGTTTCAGTAAAATACAGGCAAAGACCATTGTCTCAGATTGAAAAGAGTCAAGCAGAGAGCTTCTCCCCTTATCCTATGGTCTGTTTTACTCCGGATGGTAATGAATTACATGAAGCCTGTCCATACTGGTGAGGGCAATCTTTTCTTACTCTACCAATTCAGATGTTAATCTCATTCAGAAACACCCTCACAGACGTACCCGGAATAATATTTAATCAAATATTGTCTGGGTACCCATAGCCAAGTCAAGTTGGCAGATAAAATTAACCATCGCAAAACAAATGTTCTCATACCTCTATTATAACTTTCATGAGAGATCCGCTGACTGTAAATGCCAGGCAGACATTGACATAAATTGACCTGTAGATCTGCTTATCCAACTAGTTGTTTGGTAAGTAATTTCAAAAAATTAATGACTAGTGTTTTCTCACAGATTTATGTTGAGAAGTTTTAACACAAGTGCTTCTAAATCTTGTGTTAGAAATCTTTCTTTCTAACATTTAGAAAGAAGGGTCAACCTTTAGAAAGACAGGTGTCCCTGACTTTGGGATCCTGTAGAAATCTTATCAATAGATAGCTTTGAATATTTGGTAAATGACTCTTTGAGGAACTTTTAAGGAAAATAAAGAATTTAAACTTAATCAAAAGATTAATTTCAACAAAATTACTCTTAGTAAAACTGTTAAATATTTTTTTCAAAGTTCTGAAACTCTTCAGTCACAGTTGTATCTTTCTTAAAACAGAGGCAAATTGTGTTCATATTTTATAACGTCATTATCTTCTCCACTACAAAATAAGTGGCTTCAACAAAGCATAAACTTAAAAAGAATCTATCTACAAGACTTTGTGGGGGAAGACACACTAGTTAAGAATTAGAAGAAAGTGAATTGTAATGACCTTGGGCCTGTGACACCTTACAGTGACTCACTTTTTTCACCAACTAAATAGGAGTGATTTACAACAGTTTTTACCTGCAGATGAATATTAACATAAACCACATGCTATGTAAAGTGTCCATGAAATGTGTTTGAGTGGGATTATTGTATGTATTTTACTCAAAACTAATTTATTTATAACTGAAAATCAAAGTAAAATTATCCTGTTGTCCTTGAACACCTATAATAAAACACATGTTTTCATAGTTAAGCATTAAAGTCTCAAAAACTATCATTAAATGCTCCAGACATCACACCACTGAACAAGTGTCAAGTATAACGGATTAGTTGCGTTTCTTCCCCCCAAATTCTTTGCCATTATTGTTAATAATCCACATTTTGTTTAATAAATGACTGTTATGGGGCCCCTGGGTGGCTCAGTGGGTGAAGCCTTTGCCTTCAGCTCAGGTCAGGATCCCAGGGTCCTGGGATCGAGCCCCGCATCGGGCTCTCTACTCAGCGGGGAGCCTGCTTCCCTTCCTCTCTCTGCCTGCCTCTCTGCCTGCTTGTGATCTCTGTGTCAAATAAATAAATAAAATCTTAAAAAATAAATAAAATAAGTGACTGTTACTTTTGTAGGACAGTAAGTACTTCAGATACATTGTAATGTTCCGTAAGGATGAAACAGGAAGACAAAGTACTTTCTGTTCTCCTGTCCGGTGCACTGAGTAGCTGAGCAGGAGCTAGCAGAGTCGTCTCCTAACTAAGACGACCGTTTTCTAATTTATTTCTTTGCCTTAATCATACAAGGCTGGTGTATTTCTTTTTCTATATAGTATAGTCTTGGGCTACATTGTATTTCCCACGACTTTAAGATTGAATGGAGAGCACACAAAAATAAGCTTACCTTTTGCAGACATCTGAAAAAAAAGGTAGAGATTTACTTTAGCATCTAAAAAAAATAACTTCTAGACAATGTCTGCTATGAAAACCTGTCTTGCTCTGCAGCTAGAAATAACTTCCCAGCCAGCTTATGGGTGTTTAATGTTCTGACTAAAATTGAATAATAACGAAGACTTCTAAAAGTGACATTCTATATGGTAAAATGATATATATTTAAATGTCAAACTCTAAATTAACCATTTTATTGTTAAACAGAATAAATCTGGAATTCAGAAAAGGATTTAGCTACTCTGTCTGGAGCTGGGCTGGAATGCAACATGAATGAGGTGACCACATGTCCTATTTTTCCTGGGGCATTTTAAGATTATTCTGATGCCCTAGTATAAATATTAACACTATCCTCCCTTACAAATGTATCCCAACACGTATGATAAAATATATTCATGGACCATACTAAGCACACAGACCTACTTATCTTGTCTCTCCTTTCTATATGTCTCATGGCATTTTCAGTCAGTGCCCCTGGGAAATGTTCTCTTCAGCTACATTAAAAGTAATCTCATCATAAAGATTTGAGATGTCATATATGTTTGATGTCACTCTTAGATGTTCCCAGAGAACAAGCACCACCCTCTAATTTATTAACAAAAGATTGTAATAGCCTTTCACCTACCTTTCTCCCCCCCAAAACCCTGAATCTCCTGATGGCATTGCATATTATTAAATATTGTATCACAAGCATCTGGCACAATGACTGTGAATGAGGTAGATTGTATTTGGGGTTAAACATATAACCATCTTTTACCTCATTTTTATACAGGTTACCAAGCCATTATCTTGTTGGCTAGATATTGATTTGCATCAGGTAAATCTTTGTCTCATGCTCAAAAAAAGTCAATTGACTTTGAAGTATTTGTACTGTTTGTTTATTTAGTACTGTTAGATAAAGCTGTTGAGGTCTCTTTGAAGTATTGACTTTCAAAGCAGGTTTCTTAATATGCACAAATATTTAAGCAGTCATTCTCCATTTCTTCAAAATGTTCACCTAGTTTTAAAATAACCTTTACCTTAGAATGGGGGGAAAAACTGCTTTGAAATATTCACTTGTTATGTCCAATTGTCAAAGGTGATTATGCAATGTACATATGAAATTAGAGTTATCCTATTTGCATTTAAAAGAAAACTATACTTATTACTATTTGTCACACAATTATGGACTCTGTATATATCAGAAGAAAAGTGTGACCTATGCAGAATTTCACTCAGAAACTAATATTATTATATAAACAACTGAAAATTTATATGAAAAATGTCTTCAAATGACTTTACAGACTTCATGACTTTACAGACTGAGAAAAACAAATACCATATGATTTTACTCATATGTGGTATAAAAAAAGTGAATAAAAAAACAAAAAGCAGACTCAGGCCTGTAAAAATAGACAACAAACTGAAGGTTGCTAGAAGGGAGAGTAGAGGGATGGGCAAAATGAGTGAAGGGGACTGGGAGATACAGGCTTCTGGTTATGGAATGATTAAGTCCAGGAATAAAGGGCACAATATAGGGAAGATAGCCAGTGGTGCTGTAATAGCATTGTGGGGTGACATATAGTAGCTACACTTGTGGTGAGCACAGCACAATGTATGGAGAATTAGAATCACTATGTCATATACCTGAAACTAATGTAGAATTGTGTGTCAACTATACTCCAAAAAAAGAATGTAAGAGACTTCAGTTTAATGCTATCGTAAGACAAAATTAGAAACAGAAAATAGCATCTTGTTGGCTAAAAAAAAAAATTCACATGTATATGATTTAAGAATTAAGGTGAACTCATAGATCAATGGAACAGAATAGAGAGCCCAGAAATAGACCCTCAACTCTATGGTCAACTAATCTTCGACAAAGCAGGAAAGAATGTCCAATGGGAAAAAGACAACCTCTTCAATAAATGGTGTTGGGAAAACTGGACAGCCACATGCAGAAGAATGAAACTGGACCATTTCCTTACACCACACATGGAAATAGACTCAAAATGGATGAAGGACCTCAATATGAGAAAGGAATCCATCAAAATCCTTGAGGAGAACACAGGCAGCAACCTCTTCGACCTCAGCCATAGCAACTTCTTCCTAGGAACATTGCCAAAGGCACGGGAAGCAAAGGCAAAAATGAACTATTGGGATTTCATCAAGATCAAAAGCTTTTGCACAGCAAAGGAAACAGTTAACAAAACCAAAAGACAACTGACAGAATGGGAGAAGATATTTGCAAATGACATATCAGATAACGGCTAGTGTCCAAAATCTATAAAGAACTTAGCAAACTCAACACCCAAAGAAGAAATAATCCAATCAAGAAATGGGCAGAAGACATGAACAAACATTTCCTCAAAGAAGACATCCAGATGGCCAACAGACACATGAGAAAGTGCTCCACATCACTCGGCATCAGGGAAATACAAATCAAAACCACAATGAGATATCACCTCACACCAATTTGGCTAAAATTAACAAGTCAGGAAATGACAGATGCTGGCGAGGATGCGGAGAAAGGGGAACCCTCCTACACTGTTGGTGGGAATGCAAGCTGGTGCAGCCACTCTGGAAAACAGCATGGAGGTTCCTCAAAAAGTTGAAAATAGAGCTACCCTACGACCCAGCATCACACTATGGGTATTTACCCTAAAGATACAAGTGTAGTGATCTGAAGGGGCACGTGCTTCTGAATGTCTATAGCAACAATGTCCACAATAGCCAAAATATGGAAAGAACCTAGATGTCCATCAACAGATGAATGGATAAAGAAGATGTGGTATATATATACAATGGAATACTATGCAGCCATCAAAAGAAATGAAATCTTGCCATTTGTGATGACGTGGATGGAACTAGAGGGTATTATGCTTAGCAAAATAAGTCAGTTGGAGAAAGACAATTATCATATGATCTCCCTGATATGAGGAAGTTGAGAGGCAACATAGGGGTGTTGGGGGGTAGGAAAAGAACAAGTGAAACAAGATGGGATTGGGAGGGAGACAAACCATAAGAGACTCTTAATCTCACAAAACAAACTGAGGGTTGCCGGGGTAGGAGGGAGGGAGAGGGTGGCGGGTTTATGGACATTGGGGAAGGTATGTGCTATGGTGAGTGCTGTGAAGTGTGTAAACCTGGCAATTCACAGACCTTTAACCCTGGGGCTAATAATACCTTATATGTTAATAAAAAAATAAAAAATTTAAATAGATAAATAAATAAAATCTTCAAAAAAATAAAAATAAAAATTATTTATATATGTTTAAAAAAAAGAATTAAGGTGAACTATTTTCATTTTTATCTTTGTTTTATTAGCTTGAAAACCCGTCAGAATATTTTGGGACATTATGTGAACATCACAGGCTATTGATTTCCTCTAGGGCTATAAACCAATTTTGAAATAAAGCTTTAATGCTACATGATTCACTTTCAAGCCCTCAAGTCAGTGAATCTTTTTCATGATATTTCATCATTTGTTACACAAAAGCACTTGAGCCGTGTTGCTTTGGTTTGGTTGGGCTTGGTGATTGGTGTTTTGTCTCATGACAAGGCTTTCCCAGCTCTCTCAACTTCGGTGAGGTTTCAGCTGCAGAACTGATATCTGAAGCTGGTTGGAGAAAATCTTGACTATAAGTCTATACTGAAATTTAAAAGCTTTGGGCTGAGGGTAACTTGCTGATTATTTATTTTACTCTTAAAAATTATTCCATTGTGTTCCTAATATTTAAATATAAGGAGACTCCCCATTAAAAAAAAAAAAAAAATCTGGACTTGCATTTCAGAAAGTCCAGCAACCCCAGGTCTGTATCAATATACCTGGCTAGAGCTGAATTTCAGCTGCCCATTAACTGACTAATAATAGTCTTCCCTCTGGGCCTACTTCAGCCCTGTATGTTACATTATGGAATCTGTAGGCAGTTGAGGTTGCCAACCTTGGCCTTGGTTGAAAGTATTAGTTCTGTTCTACCTAAAGGAGTGTTTACCTTGGAGGAACAGGCAGACACAGAGAGGGACACAGTTTTCCCCAAGCCCAGGAAGACGTGCTCTTGACTTCTCCAGGGCTTTGTGCCACTCACTGTCTCAGGTGGGGTTGCCAGAGTTAGCAAATAAAAGTACAGGACATTTGGTCACACTTGAATTTCTGATAAATAGTAAATATATTTCAAGTATATACTATGCAGTGTTTTCCGTATAATTAAACAAAAATATACTCTTTATCTGAAATACAAATTGAACATGGCATCCTGTATTTTTCTTGATAGGCCTAAGTAAGCCCTGGGAGATTGCCAAGTTCTCACAGGAAAATGTTTACGTTCTGCACCTAGAGGGTTTGACTTCAGTTGCTGAAATTTTGCCCACGATGACAAAAGTTCTTACCCCAAAGAGGACTGAATCATGTGTCTTTAAAGGACCACATAAACTTGGCCAAGGAGGTTCTTATCAGTGACCATGGCGGTTTGAATGAAGGAACATTCTACATTTTCCAGATGTTTCTCTAGAAAATGATCCTCTGGGCCCTGTCCAAGGTAACAGGATTGAATTTCCTGCCCAGAAGTGTGTGTCTTAATGGAATTAAATTTGATGGGGAAAAAAATAAACAGAGACATTTCTTGTATACTTGGTTGTGCATTTCAGGAGTTACTTCTGAAGCATGGAAATTGTCCCTTTTCTGAGAAACTATCACAGTATAGCCACACTATCAATTTGCCCTACTCCAAACAGATATTATTTAATGAACTATTTCAGATTTGATTGTGATGCTACCTAAAGCGAATACTTAAACCAGGGACTACTTTACCTCTCATCCTTTCAGTGAGTCGCACAGGAACACCAATTCTGCCACTTTAAAAAATCTTACTGACAGTAAATGCTTATTCAAAATCAAACTTACCAGGGCACCTGGGTGACTCAGCGGGTTAAAGCCTCTGCCTTCGGCTCAGGTCATGATCTCAGGGTCCTGGGATCGAGCCCCACATCAGGCTCTCTGCTCAGTGGGAAGCCTGCTTCCCTCTCTCTCTCTGCCTGCCTCTCTGCCTACTTGTGATCTCTGTGTCAAATAAATAAATAAAATCTTTAAAAAAAGTCAAACTTACCAGGTTGGACAAATAAAATATAAAGCAAATGAAATAATAGCATATATATAAAATAAAACATAACACAAATGAAAAGATATTTAAAAATAAACACTTGTGTTGAAGTAGAGCAAAGACATGCTATTAAGTCACTGCATCACAGCTACAGTGATACGAAAGTAGCGATCTTTACTCTTCTGTCAGTGATGGGAAAAGAGCATCTATGACACTGTCAGGTGAGATGACGCACACTGTGCTTCCTCCATATCTACAGACACACCTTCATTATAGGTGGTGCGTACCCCTAAGAATTACACACATTCAAGACTCATGTAAATATCCATATAATGGAATTTCATGTATAAGCAAAATGTTGACATATCTCTGGGAAAGATGCATTTACGGGTTTTGAAAGTGGGTAATGCATCTGAATTTAACTCCCTAGGACATGAACAGCTGGCAAATTTCAGCCTTGCTTTGTAGAGTATGTGTTCTTGGGGCAAAAAATGTAAGTGGATTTTATGTATCTATAAATGGAGAGTTTAAAATTAAGTTTTAAAAATACATATGTACAAAAGGAACACAATATTTAAAGGGGTCTACAAAACCTTTGATCAATCTTTTAAAAATAATTAGCCCTAATTCGTTATATAATAGTCCCTCAATTATAAATTGTACTTTTTTTTCACATTTAGCATTTCTGTAATCAAGATAGTCTTACTTTTTGGTGGGTGTATTAAATTTAGTGCTTACTTTCACTCTAAGAAGCTATTAAATTATTGATACATATTTGGCAATAAATGATTATTGTATTTAGACGGTGGGAAATTTATGTTTACCTAAACAATGTTGGCTTTTTAAAAAACCCACAAAACTACTAAATCTTTAGTGAGGTTTATTGATCTTCAAAGTCTTGAAAACCTTAAAGCTTTTAAAAGTTTTCTATTACAAAACAGGCCTGATACAATACATTTCATATGTGATAAGAGTTTGCTGTTATTTCTTAATGAAATGGATCATTCATTAAGTGAGTCTCTGCTTCAGATTGATTTGACAGCCAAAATGCCAACATGGCGTCTGGCTCTCATGTAGAGAACACATGCGAAGCCTAAATTAGATCATCTTGAGGGAAATAGGAAAAAATAAAGTCTACATTCTGATTCCATTTTTGACATGTGCTCTTTTTTTTTTTCCTACCTAAGGTTGCCAAATTTGTATCCATTTTCCTACATAGACTAGCAAGAAATGACTATGAAAAGTTAGCCCAATATGACCTATAAAATCCCTAAAATTAACTGGAGCTAACATATTTGAAGATTTGTTAATCTTACATAATGGGCTTCTATTATTCCATGACTAGCTGTAAGCTTAGGATTTAGGTACTCTTGAAATGATCCCTGATAAATATTACCAGCGATGGTATTTCTCCTAGAAATATTTCAGGAGTAGGTTGGGGTGTTAAACACTTCCACATGTTGTAGGGAATATTGTAGTTGCCACAAATGATGTTAAAATTGTAAAGAAAAAGGGGTCCTTTTCTTTGATGCTCAGATGCCATCTTAGTAACTCAGAAAAAGCAAATTAGTAGTCAACAGTAATGTTAAGCACACTTAAAATTTTTGGATTAATTTTTTTAAAGATTTTATTTATTAATTTGACAGAGATCACAAGTAGGCAGAGGCAGGCAGAGAGAGAGGGGGAAGGCAGGCTCCCTGCTGAGCAGAGAGCTCAGTGTGGGGCTCGATCCCAGGACCCTGAGATCATGACCTGAGCCGAAGGCAGAGTCTTAACCCACTGAGCCACCCAGGCGCCCCTGGATTGATTTTAATCAAAATCAATTTTAATCAAATTTTTTATTAAAATTTAATCAAAATCAAGAAAAGGACAAGGGGGTGGCACTGGAGATAGCGTTGTTAATACATGCTAACAGAACTATGGGTATTGTTGTGGGTGTGAGCAGGAGGCTGGAGCCATAGCAGGCGCTGTCAGGGTGGTGTAGTGCGTGTGCTTTCTCCGGAGACAGAAGAGGAATGGAAGCGGGGCGGAATCCGCATGAACTAGAGAATCTTCCTTCCAGGTTGCTCAGACACACTCCACTCGTGTCCCTGTTTAATGTGATCGGTAGCCCCTTCTCGGTAAATTGAAAATAAATCCCCTCTGCATACTAACGTTGAAAAGAAGAGGAAGAACACCCTATCCTTCTAAAATGTAATTAGTCTTTCAGTGTGTTTCTTTCAACATCTTGTCCCTGGAAACATGGAAGTGAAGGGGAAAGCTGCCATACTCCATTGGTTCAATTGGTAACAATTTGAAACTAAGTTCTTACCTAATTGATTGGCCCCCAGCACCAAGTAAGTTTACAAGTGTGAAATTCCTGTGCTAATTTCAAGTTCTTTTAAATTTTACAGCTCTGGAGAAGTTTTAGAAAGTTAAAAAAGACTGAAGAATTTTGAAGGATCATTATTTCACATTGGGATATACTTAAAAATTCAAATATTAATACAGAAGAAGTACTGAAATAAAAATTGGGAGAGTAGTTTTGTAGACCCCAAATTTATACAATTCAGAGAGCTTGAGAAATGCGACTCTCAGTGGAAATTTCCATAAGACTATTTCTGAGAACAGTATGCCTTCATAATACTCCTCTTTGGGAAAAATCACATGGTCAAAACAGTGTGGCCACTACTGTATACTTTATCCGCCTGGCAGTAACTAATAACCTGTTCAACATGACTTCTCCAAATACCTTTAATCTGTATGTTGATGATTCTGTATATAATAATAATTCTAAACATTGGTAGACTTAATCAGCTCCTTGTTTTTGGAAAAATATCTTTTCTTGGTGTTGAGGATACAACTTTTTCTGGTTTTCCTTCTTCCTCTGCAGCAGACCCTTTTCAGCCTCATTAACTGGACTATCCTCCCTTCCCTAAAGGATTGCTCCTCATCAGTACCTGCACTTAATCCTCAGGTGGTCTCAAAGAGTTCTACACATTACGTAGCATCTATTAAAAATATGAGACTGGTATTTGTATATCCAGGGCAAAAACCTATGCTCAAGACTGGAATGTTTAGTAGACATCTCAGTCATATTATAACTAAACTGAAATATCATCACCTCCAAAATCTTTTTTTCCAAATTCCACAGTATTTTTTTCTTTTTTTTATTATGTTTATTAGCTAACATAGAATACATCATTAGTTTTTGATGCAGGGTTCAGTGGTTCATTAGTTGTGTATAACACCCAGTGGTCATCAGATCACATGCCCTCCTTAATGCCCATCACCCAGTTACCCCATCCTTCCATCTTCCCTTCTGCAACCTTCAATTTGTTTCCCAGAGTCCAGAGTCTCTCATGGGTGTCTCCCTCTCTGATTTCTTCCCATTTAATTTTCTCTCTGTCCCCCTATGATCCTCTGTACTACTCCTTATATTTCACATAATAGTGAAACCATATGGTAATTGTCTTTCTCTGGTTGACTTATTTCACTTAACGTAATACCCTCCAGTTTCATCCATGTCAATGCAAATGGTGGGTGTTCATCCTTTCTGGTGGCTGCGTAATATTCCATTGTATATATGGACCACATCCTCTTTATCCACTCATCTGTTCAAGGACATCTCATCTCCTTCCACAATTTGGCTCCGGTGGACATTGCTGCTATGAACATTGGGGTAAATGTGCCTCTTCTTTTCATTACATCTATATCTGTGGGGTAAATACCTGGTAGTGCAATTGCTGGGTCATAGGTTGTAGCTCTATTTTTAACATCTTGAGGAACCTCCACACTGTTTTCCAGGGTGGCTGTACTAGCTTGCATTCCCACCAACAGTATAAGAGGGTTCCTCTTTCTTCACGTTCTTGCCAACATTTGTTGTTCCCTGTCTTGCTAATTTGGGGCATTCTAACATGTGTAAGGTGGTATTTTGATTTGCACTTCCATGATGGCAAGTGACGTAGAGCATTTATTCATGTGTCTGTTAGCCATTCGTATGTTTTCTTTGGAGAAGTGTCTGTTCATGGCTTCTGCCCTTTTCTTGACTGAATTCTTTGTTTTTTGAGTGTTGAGTTTGAGAAGCATGTTTTCTAAGACTTATTTTAGAGCAGGAGAGTGGGGGTGAGGGGAGGAGAGGGAGAGGGAAAGAAAATCTCAAAAAGGCACCATGCTCAGCAGGGCTTGATCTCGGGACCCAGAAATCATGACCTGAGCTGAAACCAAGAGTCAGATGCTTAATCGACTGCACCACCCACGTGCCACCCACTGTATTCTGAATCACAGTTTCTTCCATCTGAACATTTAAATGTTCAGGTTAAAACAGAACATCCGAGTTCAGAAAAGTAATTTCAGCTCCATAGGAAAAACACACCCTCGTGTATCTGTGGACTTCCAGCGACGTTCTCTCCACGATTAGTCATCCAGTCACTACCTGCTGAACTACTGCAGCCCACCCCCAGCTTAGTCGTTTTGCTTTCACTTTTACCCCAGTGTGATCTATATAGAGAGACAGCATACCTCTTTTAATACATAAATTGTATGTTACTGTCCTCACTCAGCTATTTGAAGGCACTGCACGGTACTCAAAGTAGGCAGAGAATCAGAAGCCAATTCTTTGAAAGAAGGGAGCTACACTCGATCAGTCACATGTATGTGGCTCTTTGCCTGAAGATACTTCTTTTAGTGGAAGGCAGTAGAAATGAAAGCTTCAATGTTGAAAAAGAGATTTATATCTTTACTTACATTGAAAAAAAGTTTTAAGTTTTAAGTACAGGAACTAAGTTGCACACTGAGAAGTTTGAAAAAGATGACCAAAGAAACCCAAAATAAGTAAAAGGAAAAAAGTAATTTCACAAAGTAGTTAAATAGGAAATGGGTAAATAATAGAAAAAATAATAAAATTAGTAGTTTACCCTTTAAAACTAACAAACCAGTAGCAAAACATATCAAGAAAGGTGAGGGGGAGCAATTATCAGTATCAGAAATGAAAGAGAAATAACACTATAGATCCGGAAGAGTAATAATAAAACATTTTAAACAACTCTGATAGCATATTCAATGACTTAAATAAAATAGTCAATATTTTTTAAAAATATAGATTATCAAATCTGACAAAAGTCTAATTGAAACTCTAAAAACTCTGTATCTACTAAAGAGACGAATATATTTTTTTAAAAATGTTCCCATAGGAAATGCCAATCGCAAAATATTTTCCAGGTGAAGTGTATGAGGCATTTATTTAAGAAAAAAATGCCAGTCTTACATAATCTTACCTCATTTCTAAAAATAAAGGAGTAAACATTTCCCTTATCACTTAACAAGGGCAGTATATCTCAGATGCAAGCCAAAGAAAAACATTTCCAGAAAAGAAAAATTATAGAAAAATATTCCTTATGATCATAGATGTAAAAATTTTTAACAAAACATTGGCAAATTGAATCCAATAATATGGTATAAGGAAAAGTCATTATGACCATATGTGTTTGTTCCAAGAATGCAAGGTTGGCTTAAATTTGAAATATCAATCAAAATAATAACCAGTATTAACAAATTAAAAAAGAAAAAACATATGGTCAATTCAGTAAGTGCAGAAAAAGCACTTGATAAAATATGATGTCTATTTAGGATAAAACATTTCAGAAAACTGGAAATAGAAGGAAACTTCCCCAGCCTGACTGAAAGGTAATATGGTGATAAGAGTGGATGACTGAACACTTTCCCCCTCAGAATGAGAACAGGACAGGGAAGTCCATTTTTACCACTTCTATTCAACCTTTTTATGAAGTCTAAATAGTGCAAGAAGAAAATAAGATAAAATAATAAAGATTGTGAAGGAAAAGATAAATGTGCTTTTATTTGTAGAAACTATACTTATGCAGAAAATCCTGCGGAATCTATAAAACAGTATAATAACAATTAAGTGAATTTACCAAGGTTGCAAGATATAAGGTCAATATACAAAACTCAACTGTGTTTCTTTATTTTATCAGCAAATATATGAAAAAGAAAAACATTCATTTAAAATAGGATAGGAGTGCCTGGATGGCTCAGTGGGTTAAGCTTCTTCCTTCGGCTCAGGTCATGATCTCGGGGTCCTGGGATTGAGCCCTGTGTCAGGCTCTCTGTTCATTGGGGATCCTGCTTCCTCCTCTCTCTCTGTCTGCCTCTCTACCTACTTGTGATCTCTGTCTCTCTCTCTCTCTCTCTGTCAAATAAATAAATAAATAAATAAAATAGGATAGAGAAAAAATTTTTAAATATGATAGAAAATCATGAAGTACTCAGAAAAGTTTAAACAAAGTTGCTGACTTTAAAACATAGCTAAATGAGATATAGGTCATATGCAAGAATTAGAGATTTGATATTGCCAAGATACTAATTTCCAAAAAGTACATAGAAATATAATGAAATTTTAGTCATGATCCCAGTGGGATCTTTTTTTTTTTTTTTTAAGGAGATTGGAATGATGTTTCAAAAATATATAAGGAAATGAAAAAAACAAAAACAAAAGTTAAAATAACCAAAACAATTATGAAAAGAAGAAAAAATTTGAAGACTTACATAACTAAATTTCAAGAATTACTGTAAAGCTTCAGTAATCAAGACAGTGTGTTTTGGGCATAAAGATAGAAAAATGGGTCAATGAAACAGAAAATAGAAAAGGCCTAGAAGCAAAAACAAATCACTAGGAAAGAACATAAAGAGCAAAGGTGAGTGTAATCAGAAGCTCGTAGGCCAACTGAAGCCCGCTGCTGATTGTTACATGCCCTATGAGCTAAGTAAGGCTTTTAATTTTTTTTAAGATTTTATTTATTTATTTGACAGACAGAGATTACGAGTAGGCAGAGAGGCAGAGAGAGAAAAAGGGAAGCAGGGTTCCGGCTGAGCAGAGAGCCCGATGTGCGGCTCCATCCCTGAGATCGTGACCTGAGCTAAAGGCAGAGGCTTAACCCACTGAGCCACCCAGGCGCCGCAAGGTTTTTAATTTTAGAATGGTTGATAGGACACCTGGGTGGCCTCGTCAGTTAAGCTTCCAACTCTTGATTTCGGCTCAGGTCATAATCTCAGGGTTGTGAGATGGAGCTCCATGCTGGATGGGGAGCCTGCTTAAGATTCTTTCTTTGCCTCCCCCCTACCCAATAATAAATAAGTAAAAGAAAAGAAAGTGGATGAAATATATGGAAAGGTGAATATTTTGTTACATAAGAAAAAAGAAATATAAGCTATTTTTTCAACATTTTTAACCCATGCAAAATGATTCATGTACGACATAAATCTTTATGATTAATATCATGAAATTAATTGGAACTGTTGTTCCTGAAGAGAGACGTATTGGTTAAATATGAGAGGATAATTATTTCCAGCAATACATACTGGCTTTTATTCTCATAAGGCAAGACATTTATTTTGAAATCCGGGAGCCTTTCAAAGAAAAACAGCACAGCAGAACTAATGATTTCTGGGAATACCACCTTATTTTAAAGATATTCGCATGAATCTCTGGACATTTCATGGCTTTGGAGGGGACATGTCAGGATAACGAGCTATGAAATGGCAAACGTTAATCTCTACCTAATCTTTCGGGTAGAAAATTATTTCCCTTGGGCATTTGATACAGCTAGAACGCAACTGACTATCCCTGAAGTAGACAATATTTTGGATTATTTATTTTTTTTTTTAGAAAAAGCAAATAACTTAGTGATTTCAATTTTAAAAATATGGCAGACAGCCACAAGACCAGAGAGGAAAAATCAAGGTCTTTTAAAGTACACAGTTTTCACATTTGCATCTCAAATGCACAGAAAGCCACAAAAACTAGCAAAGGAAAAACCAAATCGACATCACTGCCTTAAGCACCGGGCCTGATAAATGATCACATTAGGCTTAAATATTTTAATTAAACATTTATTCCTATATATTTTTATTCATTCCCTATGAATGCATTGTTTAAATATCTTTTCTTGAAAGTAGGAAATTGAAACTTTTTATTTACTGCCATTCCTGAGCTTCCTTTTCTGTCTGCTAATCTCAGATTCCAGAATTTGAATGGATGTCTGTGGATGTCAGTAGATACTGGGGAGAAGCTTATTTTGAGAATTAAGTACCTGGGTGCACATTGTAAAGAAGAAAGTGGTAATTCTCTGAACGTATGTTAGACGTGATGAGGAAATCTGTCTTCTCACTGATTCCCACCGAGTTTTCAGTGGCTCCTTTCTCGGTCTCTACTGGTTCTCCTCCTAAAGTGTGCTTCACCCTAAACCTGAACACTTTGTTATAAGAATAATAAGAATAATAATAAATTTTTAAATTAAAAAACATGTTTTTAATCTGTTCTCCTCCCGCTCTCCCACTTCTTTCTCCTCTTCAGGTTTGCAGCGTTCAGTTAATTCCGTCACGGTGTTCTCATCAGTGCCCTGAGGACTCTGGCTTTAGATGGGGCTTTGCCGTCACAGGGCAACCCGGGTGTTCTCCATCCTCCCTCAGGTACGCAGTAACGTATCTGATAACAGCAAGTAAGCAGCGTCGTGTTTGAGATTGTGAAATCGGAGCCACGCAGTCAAGTTTGAATCTTGGCTTCAACATACACTCGCTATGTCCTAACGTTTCGCAAACATTTGACCTTTCATGTTACTTAAATTCCATACCAGGTTCTCCTCTGCAACGTGGGCATATTAATACCTTCTTCCTAGGTTGTTCTGAGGCTTAAGCCATTTACATTTTCGATACATATATAGAAACATACGGATAAACGCTGGCATGTGTGGTATATGCCCATGTATTTTATACTTGTGACATATACTTTACTCAAACCCTATGTTCTTTTTATGTTTCCCTGAAAATGATTTCCATGAACCAGTATTTTATGCACTTTCTTACAATTTTCCCTAGTCCTATATAACACCAATGCATTGATTGCTTCTGAGTCCCGAATAGTAATTCCGCTGTACGAGTCCCCTGTATGTTACCTTTTCACTAAGATGGAGACAGACAGAAACGGCTCAGTTAAGCACTTACTCGTCCTTGTGTCCGCACAGACCGGGATGAGAATGCGGCACATACCACATGTGCTTCTGATAAGCCATAAAGCACACGACACGTTGTTTCCATAGTGTAATTAGATTAGATTCTGCAGTGGATGTAGCAATTTACTGTACTCCCAGAAGACGGGGATGGTGTTGCCCTCACAGCTTTGCCAAAACCTTGTATTATTAGAGGTGTGGTGACTCAGGCCGTCATTTACAATGTACTTGTATACGTGATTTCGTGAAAACAGTCAAGTTTATATTTCTTCATTAGATGAGCCACTTCCCCTAGCAATTTCCCCAGTGGTTTATCCTTAACAGCTTTGTTACATGTTAAATTGCCACAGTGTTATAATTAGATTTGGGGAGAATGTCCTGACTGTATAGATATATTGGGGAGAAATGTAGAGCTTAAAAAGTTATGTTATTCAGAAATTTGTTATTTTTTCCACTTATTCAGAGTTTTATTATATCATTTGGTATAAATATAAAATTTCTGTATAAATATCTTTTGCATTCCTTGCTAAGTAAAATCAAGATTCTTTATGGATTCTGTTACCGGGAAGGTATATCTTATTTATTTTTTAATGACATATTTGAAACTTGCAGACAAAGAATGATGTAATTAAGACTCAGATGCCTATAACTCAGCTTTGCTAATTTAAACATTTTATATATTTACTTAATAATTCTTTTAAGCAATAAAATATTAGTTGGAATACTTCTGGGACTCCTCTCAGTTCCTCACTAGTTTTCCTGTTTTTCCCAGAGTTAACAATCTGAATTAGGAGTTGTCATTGCTATGTATGATTTTTATACTTTTACTATACATGTCGGTTATTATTTTTAATTTTTAAAACACAAAATAATCTACTGCATTAAAACTTTATTGTTAAAACAGAAAGAGGAAAGTCAAAGGGAAAAATAAACTAGTGTGTTCAGTCAGCATTGTTTACGTCACCAGAGAAGAGCAGCGGGTCAGGTTTGTGAGTGACCGTTTTCTCCTAAATTGAGCGTGTGTTTTGACTTCATGCAAATATTAAAAACATGCCTCATAAACCACAAGTCCACCCCAATATAATGCCTGGTGTTTCTAATATTTAAAGTTGATGCAGCAGCACGTACACGGGTGTCATGAAGCTCTTCTCTTCTTAGGTCATAAATACCTGGACACTTAGGAGGAGGGCAGACGTGTGGGGGGAAGCATAGGAAATGCCACCCAACCCAAGTTTGTACTGTGGGCTGCACCCAGTGTTTTGCAGATGAGTCTTATATAACACAAACTATTTTTTCTCACCACAAGTTAGTATTATTATTCTGACACAATTTAATGCACTGCACTGAGACTGAAAAAAATAAAAACTGAAATATGTTGCTTCTTAATTTTTATTTTATTGCCGCTGAGCACTTTATGAAGGGAGACGTAGAATTTCTGATCTTTCATTTATTTTCTCAATATATGGCCTCTATTTTCTGCTCACATACAATTTTCCCTGCTTTATTGGATGTTTTATTTTTTTTCCACACCTCCAAGTCATCAGGTATGCTGTCCTGGAGCGGTCCAAATTATGTTTTTTATTATTGCCTACTTAATTATGAAACTTGATCCCCTGCCGGAAAGCCAGAAATCAGGGAAAGTTTGGTTTTCTTGATGATGCTTTTCTCAGTATATCTCAGTATTCCCCCCCACCAGATTTTGTCTTTCTGGTTTTTATTTTTCCTTATTCTCCCACCAACTCCCACATTTTATGAAATTGTTTATTTTCTTTCCTTTCTTCTCTGAGTTTCCAAAGAACAAAGGTCTACATGTTTCATTTCAGCCACTGTCATTTTCAAATTAGTATTTGCAATTCTTATGTCCTTATGGATGAGAAACATGACTTTTAACCATCTTGCTAAAAATATGTGTGTGTGTTTATTTGTGACAAGAAAAGAGAAGACTAACATGTGAAGAAGCCCTTGGAGAAGCTCCTTTGGCTCAGAAACCGCTCCTGCTTGCAGCTGATTATTTGTCCGAGACGGAGATGCGCCTGTATGTACGAGAGCAGGGGAGGGTGACTGTGATCCGAGGTGACTATGTAATCGGGCTCAAACGGACCTTCTGTCATTTGGTTTAGTGAAGGTCAGTCTCACTATAATTAAAAAAGCCGTGCTGATGTCTAGCCCAGAGAAATGAGCGATTTCCCATTTGTTTTTACCAAAGCCTTTGTGAGGAAGAAAAAGAAAAAGAAAAGGACATTTCCTAATATATTGAAACTTTAATCCTAGGTTATAAGGGACTTAGAGGTTCCGTGATCTTATTATATCTAAGAGCAGACCTGTGGTCAGTAAGAGGTCACTGTTATTGAGAACTACTGGTCATTGGCACTTTCATAGCAGAATGTGATATAATAGTTAGTTTTAGCTATTTTTTCTTATTAATTACTAGATTAATTTTTATCTTGGGGACAAATAATGTGGCTTTAAAGATTTCTGGTGTGGAAAATTTGAGACTTCCCTTTACCCCTCAAATGAATCAATATTTAAAATATCGCATGGCTATTTGAATGACAGCAAGAACTCAATATTTTTGTTTCTGGGTAAGAATTTACATGTATATACGGATGTGTGTGTATGTACATACACATTCGCACACATATAAAACACACACACAACATACTTGTCTATGTATGAATGTACCTAGATAAATGGAAAAATTATTCACATCCCCCAACTCTTTGGATCCTTTTTTTCCAATAATTTGATCCACCTACCTCTCCTCTGGTAACCATCAGGAAGTATCTATGCCCAATAGACTTGGAGCCCTTGAATATCTAAAATTATTATGCTTTCATATGTGGATGCTCATTAAATTAGCTACAAAGTTTTAGATATAACACTACTTTTCTGTCTTCCCTTTGAAGTTTTCACTTGATTGGTTTTAAATTTTTCTCTGCTGGAGCTGAAGCTTGCTGTCCCTGTGACTCTTTCCTACACATACAAGATTTTGCTCTCCGGCAATATTAACAATTCTATCTTAACTGCACCGTTCTTAAATACCACTAAGACATATCTGGTTTTTACTCTATTTTTATTCATCTAGTTCAGGTCTTAACTGTTCATTTCAAAATTCAGACTTTTTAATTTGATTGATATTTACTCCACTTACCTCTTTCTGCCCTTTTTTGGTTGGAACCCAATACACCTACTAGATGTCTATTAGCATTTCTGGATGTCATATACCTTGGTATTACATTATATACAATATAGATACGTTATATGTATCAACATATAATGTATATAAGGGACTCTTTAGAGTTCTGTCACTTTTACTCATTCTTTTCTCTGATTTCTGGGAAATTTTTCTTCCTCAGCCTTCCAGCTTACCACTTTCAGCAGTGTCCATTCTGTTTGCGACATAGATACACATGTGTGTGGTTTCATACATGTCAAGAATTGGGGGCATTTATCTTTTTAACTTCCACATTTTCTAAAATGCATTATCTTTTCTTATCCTGTGTCATAACTGACATGATTATATTCAATTATTTTGTTTCCCCCTGCTAACTCTATTTCTTCATGATTTCATTCTGTCCATTAATGTCAGTGTCTCCATTCCACCGTCTGGATTTAACACAATATCTGGTAATTCACAGTTGTCCCTGTGTCTTGTAGAGGTCTTATATGAACATGCATTTTCTCAGGTCAAGAATTCTTCCGCTATTTGGGAAAACGCTGTCAGTTATAGGAAGCTTGTTTCAGGCTCTCTGGAGAAAGGTGGAGCCGTGTGTGCGTCCGGTGAGCCTGTGCTATGGGGTCACCGTCCGCAGCCTGCCTGGAACCATTCCTGCACCCCTCCAATATCTCCTGGACGCGGCCTTCCTCTGTACAAGGCTGTAAGTGCAGCTTTATCCTGGACGCAGTCACGAAAACTGGTACTTTCTCTTTCCCCACCCCTCACTGTCTCCTTTACTGTTCTGGCTCAGATGCGGAGGTTTCACGGCGTCTAACCTGCTTCTCCTTCTTTTCCAGGATCCAGGCCGAGCACGGCCACTGGGCACATCCTACGCTCTTTAGAGAGCAGTGCTTGGGGGTTAGTCGGGGACAAAATGCCTCCGGGGGATGGGACAGGCCCTCCCACGCCGGGGACTGCACGCACGCTGCTCTGGCGACCCCCGCCCTCCACCTGGTTGGCTTCCTCCCGGGGAAACTGCTCTTTCCTTTGCTGGCCGTTCCTTCTGATTTGTGGTGGTTTTTTTAACCTGAGATTTTCTCTCCTCTAGTCCATACCACAGGTCCTATTCTGTCTGCTTTCCGTCGTAAAGATGCCATAACCCCCGCGGGGCTGCGGGGAGGAGATGCGCGCTCCGCCTGCCGGCGTGACACACAGCCCCGGTGCCCGAGTCCCTACACGGCCCTTATGCCTCGACCTTAAAACACGGACTCCCGTGTGCGGAAAGCTGCAGTCATCAGAAATTACCGGGAGAAGAGCGGGGGTTCGGGGCCGCTGAAGCGCTGGGCAGAAGCCTGCCCAGACTTTCACTTTATCCCTACACCTGCTGGTTTGGAAGCCGCTCTTTGATCTTGACAAGCGCGGATGCTTTGAAGACTTGCCTCCTCTTTACCGATCAGAGAAAGCACTTCAACGTGAGAGAAGCTATGATGAAAGGTTCGCCCTTTTTTCCTGTACTTGTTCATGTTATATTTAGAAAAGGCCACCTTGTATGAGACAATGTGCAGAGAAAGTTAAGTATCACCACAGAATGAAGAATAAAACTCTACTCTTTTAAGGGCTCCCACATTCACAATTTCTAGCAATCCGCTTACGTAGAAATCTGTATGAGCGGGAGGTCATCCCAGAATTTGCCTTCGGTGAGTGAATAGCTTTCCAGCCATTTGCAAGCACAGTACAGTGACCGCTCCCTCTCTCACGAGTGGATGCGAACCGCTCTGTGAAAGTTTATACACTCCATGGAGGGCCACCTGCCGATGCTGGCACCTTGTTAAAAAAGCACCTGCTAACCCAGAACTCGCACAACCCGGTAAAGGGTGGCTGAAAAAAGAAAAAAACAAAAAAAAAACCGAGTTGGCCCAGAAATCGTGTTTCCTGGTGTGCATCACTCTTTCAAAGGGTGTCGGTGGTCCCGGGAAGATACAGAAGCATCATCTACCGGGTGACCATCAGGAGGGGAGGCATGGGCATCTGTGGTTTTCGTAAAGCTTTCCTGGTGCTTCTCGTTGTTTCTCCTACCTCCTAAGCTACCCTGGAAGGATGGGAACTGTGTCTGTTACTCTTAATTCTGTCTTTTTCCTATTTCTTTATTGCTTAAGAAACAAATTCAATAAATATTTCATTGAGGCTGTTTCTCAAAGTCTGGACAACCAGACTTTTGCTATTATTAGCAAAATACAGGACAGCCTTTTGCTACTATTCACATTAAAATAATAAACACATGACTCACCTGACGTGTAACTACTGGTGCACACTGACCCCCTGAACTTGGGGCACCTTCAGTTTTCAGTAATGCTACTTGGGCAAACTCCTGTCAAAGCCTCTGAGTATGAAATAACTAACCCTTAACGTCTTTGAATCATTGCTCCTGGGGCTGGGCACGAGGCATTACAGTGAATGTCAGACCTTCAGCACTTCTTAGATCCATCAGAAGAAGATCACTTTCAAGAGAACGGCAAGCTGGGGAAACAGAGAGCAAAGACACCGGACAGCAATTACAGTTCACTGTTAGGTAAAGAAGGGTAGTAGAGTGACCATTTATTTTCTAAAGAGTTTTTCTTAATGAACATTGATTGTACATATTTTTCTTAAGGAAACTGCAGGCCCAAAGCCTAAATAATTTGTTATTTGAAAATATTAACTAAGTAATACTAGAACAAAATTTAAGGATTATCTTATAGAATTTTCCTTATAGAGTGGCTACCAAACTAGAATTTAATAATAATCTTGTAGTATTTTTGTTTGTATTTTTAATTCCAAAAGATCACATTATAGGCTAATGATTATAGGCTAATGAAATATTATTGTTATACTTTCTTGCACTTAGTAAAATAATACTTAACCACTTTTGACAGATAAGAATACCTCCCTGCTTTACAAAAGCAATTTAAGGAAATTCACCAAAGGCTTTTATTACTCATTGTAATAACTCTTCATTTTTCTCCCACCCCACCTCCTACAACCAACTGAAGACTTAAAAATTTGAGTTAGGCTCTACTGATCAAAAGTCTGAAGTGGGGCATATTAGGAAAATTACCAATTACTATAGACTGTAGAAAGGGGGAAAACTACATAGTTTGGCTAAGATAAATTTCACTGCACAAAGTATTTAAAAAACATAAAGTGTTTAACTGACCGTGCCTTCTACGATTTCATTACAAGTATTCTGATAACTATTTACACATGATTATATTTGGTCACAGTCATGATTTCTCAGTAAGCTCAGTACTTTTAAAGATCATGTTTTCATAATAATCATTAATACATATTTTTTAGGTACCTGCTTTTTATCTAGTTCTATACATAATATAAAAAGCTGATTGACTTCTATTTTTTAACATGTTTATACTTGATCATTCCTCACCATTTAACGTAACCCAGTGGATTAAATGTTCATAATTTTAAATACTATTTATTGGATTAATGAATATATTCTATATTTAAGGTCATTTGATATCTAGATATCTGGCTACAAAATTAAACAGAGAAGTAGAAGTAAATTAACAGTGTGAACTAAATCTCAGGCAGAAGGTTGGGTGTAAGGGTAAGAGTAAGTTGAATACTTTTAATGGAATGTGCTTCCCATTTGTTCACTAGAAACATATGATATATATAAGTGTGTATATATATTTCAGAACTAAATTAAACTCCAATAATACATAGTCTTTGTAAATATTTAAAAAAACCTTAAAAATAAAATCACTTTAATTCAAAGAAATATGAAATGAGAAATAACCCAAAATTTCATCAGTTATTTTCAAATACTCGCAGTATGCTGTCAGTACAGGCAAAGATGCACTCATGATTAACATAACTTAATCTAAGACCAAGCTGTTAGAAGAACAGGACCTATTAAATAAAAACTTGCTGAATTAAGTCTTAAATGAGTGCCGTGCTCTTTGGAGTAAACCAGAATTTTTTTTGGAGTTATTTGTCAAGGTATCATCAATGAAGTGAGAATCTAAGACAACAACCACTTTTCAACATGGCCGATTACATCTCTTCGATGTCATTGAGGTTGAAGTGTTTGGATTCCCTATTGACTACAGCAGTAATTTTTAAATTGTGAGCATGCTGGATGACCACAGAAACCTGATTTGAGGAACTTATACTAGAGGAAAAGGAAACCTAAAATGGTCAAAAATAAAGGGAGTGACACATCTTACCCTTCCTTTCAGAAACAGCAGGACTAAGCACTTTGGAAGCATATTTGCAATTTCTTAAATTCCCTTGAAATATCAAATATTTGAATTGAATATATGAAATATGAAATACAAATATCAGACGTTTATTAGCTAAGTTAGTTAGCTGCCAACATACAACAGTAAAAGTAATTAGTATTAACAAAGAGTCCAGATGTTCATCCACAGATGGATGGGTAAAGAAGATGTGGTATATTTGTAGAGAATGCGATATTGCTCAGCCATCAAAAAAATGAAATCTTGCCATTTGTGACAACATGGATGGAACTAGAAGGCATTATGCTGAGCAAAATAAGTCGGAGAAAGACATTTATCATATGATCTCCCTGATATGTGGAATTTAAGAAACAAAACAGAGGATCATAGGGGAAGAGAGGAAAAAAATAAAACATAACAAACCAGAGAGGGAGACAAACTGTAAGAGAGACTTAATTATAGGAAACAAACTGAGGGTTGCTGGAGGAGAGGGGGATGGGAGGATAGGGGAACTGGGGGATGGACATTGAGGAGAGCATGTGATGAAATGAGCGCTGGGTATTATATAAAACTGAGGAATCACTGACCTCTACTTCAGAAACCAATAATACATTATATGTTAATTAACTAAATGTAAATAAAAAATATATCATTCAAAAAGGATTTGCTGAGCCCATTATGTGCTCAGCTGAGGAAGAAAAACAAACACCATGCACAAAGTATACCATGGTGTCTGACCTCAAGCTGATTGAAGTCAAGTAAGAAAAGATTTTAAAAAATCATGAAAAAGAGAACAAAATTCTTATGGTCAGAAGACAGAGATTCAGCAACTACCAAAACAGAGAGAAAGGAAGGAAGAATGGAAAGGAGACAGGGAGGAAGGAAAGAAAGAAATTGATTCAGAGCTGGTGATTGTCTTGTAAGAGACAACCTAAGGTAAATTGTTTAAAAAAAAAAAAAAAAAAACAGTTTTCCCAGCACCATTTATTGAAGAGACTGTCTTTTTTCCACTGTATATTTTTTCCTGTTTTGTCAAAGATTATTTGACCATAGAGTTGAGGGTCCATATCTGGGCTCTCTACTCTGCTCCATTGGTCTATGTGTCTGTTTTTGTGCCAGTACCATGCTGTCTTGGTGATCACAGCTTTGGAGTAAAGCTTGAAATCAGGTAACGTGATGTCCCCAGTTTTATTTTTGTTTTTCAACATTTCCTTAGCGATTCGGGGTTTCTTCTGATTCCATACAAATTTCTGGATTATTTGCTCCAGCTCTTTGAAAAATACCGGTGGAATTTTGATCAGAATGGCATTAAAAGTATAGATGGCTCTAGGCAGTATAGACATTTTAACAATGTTTATTCTTCCGATCTAAGAGCATGGAATGGTCTTCCATATTTTTGTGTCTTCTTCCATTTCTTTCATGAGTGTTCTGTAGTTCCTCGAGTACAGATCCTTTACCTCTTTGGTTAGGTTTATTCCCAGGTATCTTATGGTTCTTGGTGCTATAGTAAATGGAATTGATTCTCTAATTTCCTTTTCTGTATTTTCATTTTAGTGCATAAGATAGCCACTGATTTCTGTACATAAAAAAAAAAAAAAGCAGCATGTCAAAACTCATTATCCAGTAATTCCACTTCTAAGAATTTATTTCAAGGAAGTTATCAGATGTGCAGTGATTTATGATATAAGAGGTTTCCTATAGTTTTATGTCTAATTTAAACCTGAACCCATATATTAGTTAAATATAGGGCGATCTTAAATGAAATATTATGCAACCATTAACACGTTTTTGAAAAGGGATCATCATTCGTCGGCATCGTCGAGTTCCCTCCTCTCTTCCCTTCAAAGCTTCTCTGCCAAAGATGCTCTTAAGTACTCAGTTCCCTCAGGAAATAATTCCAGCTGCCAGAGCACACACTCCCAGTAATGAATTCTTTACATTTGGCTTCAAGATTTCCTCATATTTTCTACTTTTGGCTTCTTCTACAAAAATTGGTGCTAGTAACTCAGCAAAAGTCAGGAGGAGTCTCCCTAGTTTCCTCACATAGGCCATTGTAGTCTCAACACTTTGCTGTCTGGGGTGAGGTCTTCATGGATCGCAGCCGATCTCTAAGGCACTGCCTGTGTATTTATCAAAATTCCTTTAAGAAACTGTATCATCCAGACCTGTTTCTATATTCTGAGTATAATCTTTTGCTGTGTTACCAGTGCCATAATGGTATATCGACAAAAATTTATAACCTCTGAGTTTCTCGGCGTATGGAATATGATGGCAACTGTGCAGCGTCTGTTAAAAGATAAATGCTCTGGTTGTCTCCTGGTGCAAGGCATGGATGGGACTGAGGACGGCAGGTCTGGCTCCAGTCTACCACAGAAGAAAGATGAAAGGGATGGACAATGAGATTTATGCGTGTACTCAGCAGGAAGAAGGCGTGTGTATCAGGGCACTGAACGGAGGGCTAAGATTCAAGACGTCAGGATTCTGGACCTTACAAGAAGATAGAGAGTTCGTGTTTACCCTCTGATTCTTGTAGTAGAAAACAGAGCACTAAAGTAATGGGTTAAAAAATTAAAATGAACATTTTCTTGTGAATTCTGTGCACATCTGGAGGAATGTGTGTGTGTGTGTGTGTGTGTGTGTGTAAGACAGAAATAGAAGGAAAGAGAGAGAAAGAGGGATTGAACTAGATGAACTATAACACTTGGAGACACTGAGCCATTTTACTGTTAAACACTAGAGAAAAAGAAAGATTTCTATTTATGCACAAGAAGCCGTCATGGTCTGGAAACTAGTAGAGATTTATACTGGAGTAATATAGCAACGGTTAATTAGGCACGAGAAGATTTAAGGAATGACGTGGTCTGTGAAAGGAAGTGTTTCAACGTACCTATTGTGACATCTGGCCCAATAAGTCTTCTGCAGCTGGCACCTGTGTGTGCGACATAACCCTCAGACCAGCAGCCACCAAGGCCACAAGGCTACCAGCTCTGCCCGGCCATCTGAAGAGGCAGGTGGTTTATTTCCTTAGAACTTCCGGGGCTTTGGGCCTTTGCAGCCGTAGGAATGAAGGAGAATGCTGCCTTACGCCGCAGCTGGGCACCCAAGTAAATCTCGTTTACTCACTTACCTCCACTTCACAAGCCAGGACAGCACAGAAACGCCGCACCTCCTCTTTAGGGATGGCTGCTGCGCTGGGCCCAGTACCAAGAGTTCAGGCACTGAATGAGGAAGTGGCAAAAACCAGACTCCACAAAGGTTTTGTGAATACGCGTACGTGCACCTTGGAATTCTCGTGGGCAGGACTAACAGAGCCCCATAAAGAAAGACAGAATAGCGCGCTGAAATCCCAGGTGGAGATCTGAGCTTCATAAGCCCCCAGCACTGACTCTGTTCCCCTAGGCGTCTGACACCTGCCCCGTGCTAATTGCATACATAATTAATTATCTGGCGCACTAGATGGTGATGTCTTGAGGCGGATTAATAAGACGTCTTCATATTTGTACTCTTGGTGTCTCACTGTATTTATGAAGATTCGTGTATTTATAATAGATAGTGGTTCTTTCTTTAAAGAGTAGATGTTCAGTGAGATAAGCACAGGCCCAGAAATGAAACGCATCCAGAAGGCAGGTAGATAACATAAATGAGTGAATTCATGTGTAATGAAAATGGAGTGCAGGAAACGAGTGTCAAGCTCGCGTGGGCATCCGTATGTATTGCCACGTAACAAAGCCCCCCGCAGCTAGTGGGTTATGCAACTACTGTAATCAGTCATAGTTCTGTAGGTCGTCCATGGGGTCTGGCTCCTCTGGCTGGTTCTTCCGCTGGCAGGTCCGGTGCTGGCACACGCACTGCTCCTGAGGGTGGCTGGAAGCTGCTTGTCCAGACGGCCTCCCCGCATGGCTGGCGTTCACGAGGGCAAACACAGGTTCTGCTTCTTCACCAGATGTTAAGCAGCTCACAGGTTCCTCATCTGGCCCTCAAAAGCGGCCTCATGCCTGCTAATGTCCCATTGCCTCGAACAAGTACATTATATACCTTGATGGACAGAACTTAAAATTTTGTGATCATTCTTTCATTTTGCCATAAAAGACATTTAAATTTTGAAATGTTTTAGAGATTAAAGCACGCTTCCATCCACATATATGACCATGCTGAACTTTTAGCCTCTGCTGCTAGAGCTTAACACTCTGATCTAAATAACCATAATTTTTTAAAGACCCATTCCACTGAGAAATTTTTGTCTTGCTATAATTTGAATTTCTCTTGCTGTACCCTGAATGGTGAATGCACCCTTTTTCATGGCCTTTTGGTATTTCAGTGTCTACGTCCCTTCAGGTGGTAGCTGACATGCTCATGGTTGCTGTGAATTCGACTTCACAAGGGACGTCCGTAGAGAAAGGTTCCCTTCGCCGCGTCTCGTGCACACGAGAGCCGAAGCGTGTGACTCCTGCACTTCTGTGTACAATTATTCTCCAGGACCTGCTGTCTGCTTTACAGCACGCACAAGTGAAGCTTTCGTGAGTCATCATCATTACAGTTAATAACTCACTTTTTTGCCAACCAGAAAAAACACGTGTTCGGTCATGAACAGCGGCACACCTGGCAGAAGGAGTGACAGATCAAATAATTGAGTATCGTTCTATAACCTATATATCAAAAAATATGGCATTTAGGATACATTCCAAGTTTTACCTGCTTTTTTAATCTGTTTGCAAGTCCCTGGAACAGTACCAGATACTCTAACATGATTTAACAGATCCTGTGAACTTACTCTCGGTGACGAGCCGTCTCCTCTCACTCCTTCCTTAGGAAACGGTCTCGGCCTTTCAAACTCTGCACCAAGACCGGAGCGCAAAAGAAAACAAGACGTGAATGGTCTCTACTTTCTATTTAAAAAATAACCTGTTATGTTCATTATTGAGTACATTCTTGTGTAGCATACCATTTCAACTTACGATTTGACTAAAACTGACACAATGAGGCTCTGTAACAGATCGTCAAATAGAGGTATGATCGAATTTAACATCTTCGGTGCATGTAACATAATCTGTGTTTTGTTAACATTCAGGACGTGTGGACTCTGGAGAAAACACCTGTGATTTTCCTGCAGTCATAAAGCGCGCTGTTTGAAACACTGAACGTATCATAAATAAGAAAGCACAAGCAATAAATGAGAAATCCCACGGCACCAGGAAGCATTAGAGACGGCTCTCACTCCCACAGGGACTCACACCAAAAGAACGATGTGAGGATTAAGAAAAAGCGGCATTAATATCTTTAACTTAAGCCTCAGGGTAACTGAGTTAAGAGGGGCTAGAAATTATAGGACTGTTTTACATGGCTTCAAACGGAGTTAGGGGTAACTCAGCTGATCAGAAACGGTCCTTGAGCGTGCACAGGCCTCCGAGGAGGACTCTCTGCTGCCCCGAAAACGCTGAGAACCGACACTGAGACTATCCAAGTCAGCGGCATCTTCATGTAGTTGCTGAGTCATGCGACTCAATAAAATTACGTCCCTTTTTGTTTAAAAAAGGAAAAATCATCATTTATTTATTTATGTATTTATGGTTAGCCAACGTATAGTAACAGAACTTAAGGTGGGCTTTTTTTTTTTTTTTTAAGTATTTATGTATTTGGGAGAGACGACATGAGCAGCGGGAAGAGGCAGGCTCCCTGCTGAGCCGGCCCGGTGGGTCATGAATTAAGGCCGACATGAACCAACTGAGCCACTGAGGAGCCTCCTTAAAGCGGGGTCTCTAACTCAACATTTTTTGTAAAAATATTGAAAGGTGGAGAAAGTTTTAAACTTACAAAGAATGATCTAGATACTAATACAAAAAAGAAAGAAAAAGAGAAAAGAGAAGTTACTAAAAACTGCCGTAAATGTGGTCTAATGCAAACGGGCCTTCACGATGCTCCTGTCCTTGTGCAGATTTTCACTTTCTCGTCCCCTCATGGTGCTGTTACTCCTCTCTGCTCCCGACACGCTCGCACACGCGTCCTTGTCCCTCTGCATGGGTCTCAATGCCGTAAACCACGGGATTCTCAGGACCCTCGTGGTCAGTAACCCACAAGTCAGCCTTGAGAGTTTCGAACTCATGTACAAAGACTGAACTGGTGTGTCCAGCCGTGTGCACAGGGGACACTGTGGACTCCGCACAGGGACAGAATGATTACATACGATTGGGTTTTACTCTTTGCCAAAACCAAGGCACATTGTCTGTGAAACGTGTATGACAAAATGTCACCTATTGCTTCAGTTTTGGGGAAAGGACATTGACAGACCTTTCTGGCTTTGATGTAGAAAAATAATACCCACATCTGCCCGTTGCCCAGGAAGTTTTCCACTTTACTCACATTCTGCTGCCACCTTACGTTTTCAAACACCATCCATCAGAGCCACAAATGTAAATGTATTTATTCTCCAACGGGAGAGGCTTTGCTGAGGTTTTGCTATATAATGGCTTTCAGTTCACAACATATTAATTCCACACCACCAAACACGCCAAAGCCTGAATTCTTAGAGGACTTGTAAACCATCTTTTATTCCTTCATATTCTGCTTTGAAAGAGATTTTGGGGGAGGGATGGATACACTGGTAAAAAGTCTTTAACAGATACACTGCTGGTGAAAGAATAGGTAGACACTGAAAACAGATTCTGAGTAAAGCAGGTCGCCCTCCATAATGTCAGTGGATCTCATCCCATCTTCTAAGGTCTAAACTGGAAGAAAAGGGTGACCCTGCCACCAAGTAAGAGGAAACGTCTCCTGCCTGACTCACATTTGAGCTTCCCGTGCCTTTAGACTTGAACTGAAACGTAAGCCCTTCTGTGTCTCAGCCTGCTGGATTCGGGACTGGACCCGCACCACCGGGTCTGCTGGTTTCCGGTGTGTCTGCTGCAGATCCTGGGACTCAGCCTCCACGATTGTGTGAGCCGAGTCCTCACGAATTCCTCTCATGCTGTTCCGGAGGCCGACAGGCCCCAATCTATCTATCCAAACCTACATACTTTCCTATCTCAACCTATACGTGGATATCCGTCCTAAACGGATACACAGAAATCCATGCTCTGGCTTCTGTTTCTCTGGATAACCCTAACACAGGCCCTAATACATTATCTGCACAAAAAGAACAGCTTGCCTCGTGACTGGCAGAGGGAAAATGTATCCCACTTTACAGTTACATTTTTCCCTGGTCACGCCTCACTTTTCTTATACTAACATTTTAGTATCCCACAGATTTTATTCTTTTTTAAAATTTTTTATTATTAATTATTTTTATTAACATGTAATGTATTATTAGCCCCAGGGGTACAGGTCTGTGAATCACCAGGTTTAATACAAAAAATACACTTCTATACACCTCCTTTAATACACTTCACAGCACTCACCAGAGCACATACCCTCCCCAATGTCCATAACCCCACCCCACTACCCCTACCCTCCCCCAATAACCCTCAGTTTGTTTTGTGAGATTAAGAGTCTCTCATGGTGGGACGCCTGGGTAGCTCAGGGGGTTAAGCGGCTGCCTTCGGCTCAGGTCATGATCCCGGTGTCCTGGGATCGAGTCCCACATTGGGCTCCTTGCTCAGCAGGGAGTCTGCTTCTCCCTCTGCCTCTGCCTGCCTCTCTGCCTGCCTGTGCTCACACTCTCTGACAAATAAATAAATAAAATCTTAAAAAAAAAAAAAAGAGTCTCTCATGGTTTGTCTCCCTCCTGATCCGATCTTTTCCTTAAGAGATTTTATCTATTCATTTGAGAGAGAGAGAGAGAAAGAAAGAAAGAGCACAAGCGGAGGGACAGGCAGAGGGAGAGGGAGAAGCAGACTCCCTGCCTAGCAGAAACCCTGACCTGGGGCTCGATCCCAAGACCCAGAGATCATGACCTGAGCCAAAGGCAGACACTTAACCATCTGGGCCACTCAGGTGCCCCCCCACCCGAGAGTTTATTCTTAATAAAACAAACTAATTACATGCAGAGAGCATTTGTTGGTGATGAGTATTCCAACTTAGAATAGTGTTTCTGGGTCTAAATAGCAAAACCATGTGTGTGCATATTATTGTAGAGAAAGGAAGAGAGAGAGGAGAGGAGAGAGAGAAAATACCTTGGATGGGTACAAATTCTGATCTGTCTATAAGCAGTATTTCCTTTAAATCATGAATGTTAATGTGTTCAGTGGTTAAAACAGAACATGCTAACAGGGTCTGACACTGTCTTCTGTGGCTGAATCCAACATGTGCTAACACCTTGTGTCTGCTTCACGCTCACCTCCTTCTAGAACCCTCTTTTTCCGCCTCTTTTTCTCCCTGAATCTGTGACTTAACAGCTTTTCAGATCTCACCCAGCTGATGAATGACAAGGATCAGCTTCCGATGTAAACCTCTTATATGAGGTTCCAAGTGTGTCCTCCCTCACAGTACGCACACTCCAGGGCGTTGCAAACCTCCGCCATAGGTTCTCCCGGTGCCGCTGAGGACTTCAGTCCGGTGAGCACATGTCTGTGCCATTATCACACCTGCCCGAGAGGGATTTAGTGCATCAATTCTCCTATGTGGAAAATGGGGATAATATAAAAGTAATGGTACCATAACAGTGAGGGGAAAATTAGCAAGAACAAAAATTAATTTTGAGTAGTAAATTAATTAGGTACAAATCTTTTTTTTTTTTTTTAACTCATTACCAGTCTACAAATTAATCATTCAAATGGTCTAAGTTGAAATAAAAATGACATACTGATTTGCTGGAAAATCGGACAGCATGCTAAAAAAAAAAAAAAAAAGGAATTATTATCTCTTAATATTAAAAGAATTAAAGTAATTTTTTAAATTGCATTGAATTTACTGATTACTATAGACATAGTGCTTTCCATAAAAGCATCATATACTTTACCTCATTTTATCATAAAAATTACCCTGTGAGGTAAATTTTATTGTCTTCATTTTAAAATGAGGAAACCAGACTTCTGAGATGTTAAGTTATTTGAGGTCACAGAGTAATGATCAGGGAAACTTCATTTTTAAAGTCCTTTAAAAAATCTTCAGCTACTCATTTGCAAGAAACACCACAGTAATGAAAGGAGAATGTCTGCTTAGAGCAAAGAGTATGTAAGATTGTACTTGGAAAAGGAATAAAATCTAAAGGTTGAACACCCTATATGAGGCAGTTGGCTGGGTATTTCATATTTTTGTTTTACAATTGAAGAGAGTAAATAATATAACTTTGGTAACAGTATTTTCACTTTACTTCTTGTTTTCTTTCAGAAATACTAGTTTTGGGGGAGGAGTCAAGATGGCTGAGAAGTAGCAGCTGAGACGACATTAGGTAGCAGGAGATCAGCTAGATAATTATCAAATCATTCCGAACAATGACAAATCCAACAGGAGATCAAAGAGAAGAAGAACAGCAATTCTAGAAACAGAAAATTGACCACTTTCTAAAAGGTAGGACTGGTGGAGAAGTAAATCCAAAGCAATGGGAAGATAGACCGTGGAGTGAGGGGCCAGCTCCTGGCAAATGGCGGAGCAACAGAGCATAAAATCAGGATTTTTAGAAGTCTGCTCCACTGAGGGACATCGCTCCAGAGGCTAAACCTGGGTGAAGCCCATGTGGGAAGAGCATGGCCCCAGGTCCCGCGGGGTCACAGAAGGATGGGGGGTGTCTGAGTGTCACTGAGCTCGAAGGTATTAGAGCGGGGAAGCTGGCTACAGAGACGGAGCTGAGGAGTGAGCTCTCAACTCAGGGTTACCTTGAACCATGATCCATGGCACAGTCAGGCCACTGCTCTGTGAGCGGGGACCCCACAAGATCCGGGGAGACACCCCCTGGAAAAACTCAGGGATCTGTGGGATTTGGAGACTCCAGGCGGGGCTGTGTGCCAGGGACAGAGAAGCTTGGTCACAGGCTGGGTAAGCTCAGAGCGAGGCCAGAGGCCAGGGAGTTGGGAGTGATTGAGCACTTTTCTCCAAGGGCACACTGAGTGGGGCCCTGAACTCTTGGCTCCTCTAGGCCGGAGACTGGGAGGCCACCATCTTCATTCCCGTCATCGGAACTCTACGGAAAGCGTTCAGGGAACAAAAGCTCCCAAAAGCGAACCCGAGCGATTACTTAGCCTGGTCCCTAGTAAGGGCAGTGCAGTTCCACCTCGGCAAAGACACTTGAGAATCACTACAACAGGCCCCTCCCCCAGAAGGTCAACAAGAAACCCAGCCGGGACCAAGTTCACTTACCAAGGAAAACAGCCGAATTCCAGAGGAGGAGAAAGCAAAGCATGGAATTCATGGCTTTCTCCCCATGATTCTTTAGTCTTGCAAAGTTAATTAATTTTTTTTAAATTTTATTTTTTTCTTCTGTTAAAAAAATTTTTAAACTTTTACCCTTTCCTCTTTTCACATTTTTAAACCAGTTTATCTTAGCAATACCTTTCACACACAAAAAAAAATCTTTTTTCAACCTCATTATTATAGTCATATTTTATCCTTCATTGTATCTAACTTTATTTTTTGTATACAATAGGGTTTTTTCTTCTAAAAAATTTGGGATACAACTTCTAATAGATCAAAATATATCCTAAATCTAGCACAGGGCTTTGTTCTAGTCTCCAGCCTGAGCAAATTCCCTCCACTTTCTTTTTCTTTATTCTCCCAACCAACTTATCTTATCAACACCTTTTTTAGATTTTTTTAAAAAAATGTTCTTTATAGTCATATTCCATCCCTTCATCATGTTTACCCTTATTTTGTATGTGTGTATGTGCATGTGTGTATGTGTGTGTGTGTGTGTGCATGTATAATCCTTCATTCTTTAAAATTTTGTGTGTGTGTGTGTGTGTGTGTGTGTGTGTATAATCCTTCATTCTTTAAAATTTTGGGAGGTAGTTTCTTCTAAGAGACCAAAATACTCACAAAATTAAGTGGGTGACTCTGTTCTATTCACCGGTATTATTTATATATATATATATACACATATATATATATATATATATGTGTATATATATATATATTTATATTTTTCTTTATTTTTTCTTTTTTTAATTTTTCCTTTTTCTGAATTTCTCTTTACCCCATTCTCCCCCCACACACAATTTGGGGACTCTTCTGATTTTGTAAAAGCACATTTTCCTGGGGTCTTTGCCACCCTTTTAGTATTATATTTGCTCCTTCATATATTCTTATTTGGATAAAATGACTAGGCTGAAAAACTCACCACAAAAAAAAAAAAAAAAAAAAAAACAAGAGGCAGTATTGAAGGCTAAAGACCTAATCAATATGGTCATTGGTAATATGTCAGATCTAGAGTTCAGAATGATGATTCTCAAGGTGCTATCTGGGCTCGAGAAAGGCATGGAAGATATTAGAGAAATCCTATCTGGAGAAATAAAAGCCCTTTCCAGAGAAATAAAAGAACTAAAATCTAACCAAGTTGAAATGAGAAAAGCTATTAATGAGGTACAATAAAAAATGGAGGCTCTTACTGCTAGGACAAATGAGGCAGAAGAAAGAATTAGTGATATAGAAGACCAAATGACAGAGAATACAGAAGCTGAGCAAAAGAGAGACAAACAACTACTGGACTACGAGGGGAGAATTCGAGAGATAAGTGATACCATAAGATGAGACAACATTAGAATAATTAGGATTCCAGAAGAAGAAGAAAGAGAGAGGGGAGCAGAAGATTTTTGGAGAGAATTATTTTAGAGAATTTCCTTAATATGGCAAAGGGAACTAGCATCAAAATCCAAGAGGTGCAGAGAACCCCCCTCAAAATATATAAAAATAGGTCCACACCCCATCATCAAATAGTAAAATTTACAAGTCTTAGCGACAAAAAGAAAATCCTGAAAGCAGCCTGGGACAAGAAGTCTATAACATACAATGGTAAAATATTAGATTGGCAGTGGGCTTATCCATAGAGACCTGGCAGGCCAGAAAGAACTGGCCTGATATATTCAGAGCACTAAATGAGAAAAACATGCAGCCAAGAATACTATATCCAGCTCGGCTATCATTGAAAATAGGAGAGATAAAAAGCTTCCAGGACAGGGGCGCCTGGGTGGCTCGTGGGTTAAAGCCTCTGCCTTCACCTCGTCGTCATCTCAGGGTCCTGGGATCGAGCCCCACATCGGGCTCTCTGCTCAGCAGGGAGCCTGCTTCCCCCTAACTCTGCCTGCTTCTCTGACTACTTGTGATCTCTCTCTCTGTCAAATAAATAAATAAATAAAATCTTTAAAAAAAAAAAAAAAAAAAGCTTCCAGGACAAACAAAAACTGAAAGAATTTGTAAACACCAAACCAGCTCTACAGGAAATATTGAAAGGGGTCCTCTAAGCAAAGAGAGAGCCTCAAAGTAGTAGACCAGAAAGGAACAGAGAGAGTATACAGTAATAATCACCTTACAGGCAATACAATGGCACTAAATTCATATCTCTCAATAGTTACCCTGAATGTTAATGGGCTAAATGCCCCCAATCAAAAGACACAGGGTATCGGAATGGATAAAAACACAAACCCATCAATAGGTTGCCTACAAGAAACTCATTTTAAACCCAAAGACACCTCCAGATTTAAAGTGAGGGGGTGGAAAAAAATTTACCATGCTAATGGACATCAGAAGAAAGCTGGGGTGGCAATCCTTATATCAAATCAATGAGATTTTAAGCCAAAGACTATAATAAGAGATGAGGAAGGACACTATATCATACTCAAAGGGTATGTCCAACAAGAAGAACTAACAGTTTTAAATATCTATGGCCCTAACGTGGGAGCAGCCAACTATATAAAACAATTAATAACAAAATCAAAGAAACACATCAACAATAATACAATAATAGTAGGGGACTTTAACACCCTCCTTACTGAAATAGATAATACAAGCAAAAGACCAACAAGGAAATAAAGGCCTTCAATGACACACCGGACCAGATGGATGTCACAGATATATTCAGAATATTCCATCCCAAAGCAACAGAATACACATTCTTCTCTAGTGCGCATGGAACATTCTCCAGAACAGATCACATCCTGGGTCATAAATCAGGCCTCAACTGGTATCAAAAGATTGAGATCATTCCCTGCATATTTTCAGACCACAATGCTCTGAAGCTAGAACTCAATCACAAGAGGAAATTTGGAAAGAATCCAAATATATGGAGGCTAAAGAGCATCCTTCTAAAGAATGAATGAGTCAACCAGGAAATTAAAGAAAAACTGAAAAAATTCATGGAAACAAACGATAATTAAAACACAACAGTTCAAAGTCTGTGGGACACAGCAAAGGCAGTCCTTAGAGGAAAATATATAGCGATACAAGCCTTTCTCAAGAAAGAAGAAAGGTCTCAAATACACAACCTAACCCTATATCTAAAGGAGCTGGAGAAAGAACAGCAAAGAAAGCCTAAACCCAGCAGGAGAAGAGAAATAATGAAGATCAGAGTGGAAATCAATGAAATAGAAACAAAAAACAAAACAAACAAACAAACAAACAAAAAACAATAGAAGAAATCAACAAAACTAGGAGCTGATTCTTTGAAAGAATTAATAAGATTGATAAACCCCTGGCCAGACTTATCAAAAAGAAAAGAGAAAGGACCCAAATAAGTAAAATCGTGAATGAAAGAGGAGAGATCACAACCAAACCAAAGAAATACAAACAATTAGAAGAACATATTATGAGTAATTATACGCCAGCAAATTTGACAACCTGGAAGAAATGGATGCATTCCTAGAGACATATAAACTACCACAACTGAACCAGGAAGAAATAGAAAACCTGAACAGACCCATAACCAGTAAGGAGATTGAAGCAGTCATCAAAATTCTCCCAACAAACAAAAGCCCAGGTCCAGAGGGCTTCCCAGGGGAATTCTACCAATCATTTAAAGAAGAATTAATTCCTATTCTCCTGAAATGCTTCCAAAAAATATAAGTGGAAGGAAAACTTCCAAACTTATTTTATGAGGCCAGCATTACCTTCATCCCAAGACCAGACAAGGATCCCATCAAAAAAGAGAATTACAGACCAATATCCCTGATGAACACAGATGTGAAAATTCTCACCAAAATACTAACCAATAGGATCCAACAGTCCATTAGAAGGATTATTCACCACGACCAAGCCGGATTTATTCAAGGGCTGCAAGGTTGGTTCAACATCAGCAAATCATTCAATTGGATATAATACATTAATAAAAGAAACAACAAGAACCATATGATACTCTCAATAGATGCTGAAAAAGCATTTGACAAAGTACAGCATCCCTTCCTGATCAAAACTCTTCAAAATGTAGGGATAGAGGGTATATACCTCAATATCATCAAAGCCATCTTGAAAAACCCACCATGAATATCATTCTCAATGGAGAAAAACTGAGAGCTTTTCTGTTAAGGTCAGAAACATGGCAGGGATGTCCATTATCACCACTTCTATTCGACATAATACTAGAAGTCCTAGCCTCAGCAATCAGACAACAAAAAGAAATTAAAGGCATCCAAATCGGCAACAAAGAAGTCAAACTATCATTCTTTGCAGATGATATGACACTATATGTGGAAAACCCAAAAGACTCCACTTGAAACCTGCTAGAACTTGTACAGGAATTCAATAAAGTGTCAGGATATAAAATCAATGCACAGAAATCCGTTGCATTTCTTTACATCAACAACAAGACAGAAGAAAGAGAAATTAAGGAGTCCATCCCATTTACAATTGCACCCAAAACCATAAGATACCTAGGAATAAACCTAACCAAAGAGGCAAAGAAACTATACTCAGAAAACTATAAAATACTCATGAAAGAAATTGAGGAAGACACAAAGAAATGGAAAAACGTTCCATGCTCCTGGATTGGAAGAACAAGTATTGTGAAAATGTCTATGATACCTAAAGCAATCTACATGTTTAATGCAATCCCTATGAAAATCCCATCCATTTTTTTTTCAAAGAAATGGAACAAATAATCCTAAAATTTATATGGAACCAGAAAAGACCTCGAATAGCCAAAGGAATGTTGAAAAAGAAAGCCAAAGTTGGTGGCATCACAATTCCAGACTTCAAGCTCTACTACAAAGCTGTCATCATCAAGACAGCATGGTACTGGCACATAAACATACACATAGATCAATGGAACAGAATAGAAAGCCCAGAAATAGACCCTCAACTCTATGGTCAATTAATCTTCGACAAAGCAGGAAAGAATGTCCAATGGAAAAAAGACAGTCTCTTCTACAAATGGTGTTGGGAAAATTGGACAGCCACATGCAGAAAAATGAAACTGGACCATTTCCTTACACCACACACAAAAATAGACTCAAAATAGATGAAAGGCCTCAATGTGAGACAGGAATCCACCAAAATCCTTGAGGAGAACACAGGCAGCAACCTCTTCGACCTTAGCCACAGCAACTTCTTCCTAAGAGCATCGCGAAAAGGAAGGGAAGCAAGGGCCAAAAGGAACTACTGGGACTTCATCAAGATGAAAAGCTTTGCACAGCAAAGGAAACAGTCAACAAAACCAAAAGACAACCGACAGAATGGGAGAAGATATTTGCAAACGACATATCAGATAAAGGGCTAGTATCCAAAATCTATAAAGAACTTAGCAAACTCAACACCCAAAGAACAAATAATCCAATCGAGAAATGGGAAGAGGACATGAACAGACATTTTTGCAAAGAAGACATCCAGATGGCCAACAGACACATGAAAAAGTGCTCCATATCACGCAGCATCAGGGAAATACAAATCAAAACCACAATGAGATATCACCTCACACCAGTCAGAATGGCTAAAATTAACAAGTCAGGAAATGACAGATGCTGGAGAGGATACCAGAAAGGGGAACCCTCTTGCACTGTTGGTGGGAATGCAAGCTGGTGCAGCCACTCTGTAAAACAGCATGGAGGTTCCTCAAAAAGTTGAAAATAGAGCTACCCTATGATCCAGCAATTGCACTGCTGGGTATTTACCCTAAAGATATAAACATAGTAATCCAAAGGGGCATGTGCACCCGAATGTTTATAGCAGCAATGTCCACAATGGCCAAACTATGGAAAGAACCTAGATGCCCATCAACAGACGAATGGATAAAGAAGAAGTGGTATATATATATATACAATGGAAAGTTATGCAGCCATCAAAAGAAATGAAATCTTGCCATTTGCGATGACGTGGATGGAACTAGAGGGTATTATTCTTACTGAAATAAGTCAGTCGGAGAAAGGTAGCTATCATATGATCTCCCTGATATGAGGAAGTGGAGATGCAACGTGGGGGGTTTGGGAGGTAGGAAAAGAATAAATGAAACAAGATGGGATCAGGAGGGAGACAAACCATAAGAGATTCTGAATCTCACAAAACAAACTGAGGATTGCTGAGGGGGAGAGGGGGAGGGAGAGGGAGGTGGGTTTATGGACATTGGGGAGGTTATGTGTGATGGTGAGTGCTGTGAAGTGTGTAAAACTGGCGATTCACAGACCTTTACCCCTGGGGCTAATAATACATTATATGTTAATAAAAAAATAAAAAATAAATTAAAAAATGATTGAAAAAAAATAAAGGAAATAATTAAAAAAAAGAAATACTAATTTTGAAAATAAAAGAAATGAAAATTAGCTATAATGTCACTACTTTGAATAACACTATTGACTATCTTTACTATTTCCTAAATTCATTCTATCCAATTGTTGTGAGTGAACACAGAAATAAATATGGTATGCGTTTAACAAACTACTATTTTTTCTTCTATTTTGCAAATGTTTCTCTAATTTTATGGTGTTTTAACATTAAGAAGAATTATTTTCTTTAAAGATTTATTGATTTTAGAGAGAGAGCTCATGCAAGTGTGAGTGGAGGAGGTGCAGAGGGAGAGAATCTTCAAGTAGACACCCCACTGAACACAGAGCAGGACCCATGAGATCATACAAGAGTCAAAAGCTTAATTGACTAAGCCACCCAGGTGCCCTGATATCAAGAAGAATTATTCAAAAGTTAAATTAAAAAATGGAAACAGTGGATATCACCATTAAAATAGAATTTTTTTACAGTGCTAAGCAATTTAATGAGTTAAGAGAAAATACAAGGAGTTAAAACTTTTTTTTTCAGACAATATGGTTGTTTTACTTCAAAATCATGTGTACGTTAAATGAAAAACCTAAAAAATTATGCAAAAAATAAGAAAATTGCCAGAGATGAAGAGAGTGGGAGAAGGGGTGACAGGTGAAGGATAAAGAGGCACACAAACTTACCGTTATAAAAGAAGTAAGTCATGCGGGTCTGAGGGACGGCACAGGAAATATGGTGAATACCACTGGAACAATTATGTACGGGGACAAGTGGCCACCTGACTTACCATGGTGATCATCTCATAATGTACATAAGTGTCAAATCACTGTGTTGTATACCTGAAACTTACATATTATTGTATGTCAACTATACTTCAATGGAAAATTAAAAAAACAACAGGTTTTGTGGATTTAATTGTGTCTCATTAAAATATATCAAATTCCTTGGGGCAACTGCGTGGCTCAGTTGGTTAGGCATCGACTCGTGGTCTCAGCTCAGGTCTTGATCTGAGGGTTATGAGTTCAAACCGTGTGTTGGGCTCCATGCTGGGTGTGGAGAATACCTTAAAAAAAAAAATTAAATTTTCATTGTTAGTACTTATGGATGTAACCGTCTTTGGAAATAGGGTCTTTGCAGACACTCGCAGCCTGTGTGGGGGCCAGTGATCAATGAGAGTGAATACCACCACCCCTGTGTGGCCATGTTTTCTCTAGCCGATACAGAACTCCTAAAAGACCTATTAATATAAAATGGCTTGTCACGGACCAGTCCATAGTGTGGTATAACTTCTATAAAAGGTAGATATAAGAGCATACAAGTCTATGCAAATTTCTAAAAAGGAAACAAGTCATAGTAAATTGTTAACAGGGGTTACTGCTGGCGAACAGGATATGCATGAAGGGGAGATGTAAATGGGGGAAATAGAAATTAGAAAGTCTTCTCATGTTTTCAATCGTTAGAAGTTTCTTTTTAAACATAATAATGTTATATTGTGAATATATTCACAATATAGTATCCAAGCTATAAACCTGAAGTTATTCTGACTTTTTACCTTCCCAGCCCCTATAACTGACATATTTCTTTTGGAAACATTCTTTGGTCTGCTGGCTTACCTCTGACCTAATCTTATGCTTTTCTATTGCCAGTGGACATTGTCACAGTAAAATCTATAGTGAAACTTGAAATAAATTTATTATTGAAATATTTTTATAGTCTGTTTACTTTGTTAGCGTAAATTTCTAAATATTCACTATCTCTATTATAAACAGTGGATCCATAGAAAATGACTTGGTAATTAAATGTTAAGAAATTTATTTGTACCATGAGAGTGAAAAGGGAACTTATTTGTACTCACTTAAAATTATCTTCCAAAATATTTATTTAGGAATGAAGTATTTCAGTCTCATGCCAGCTCCCTCCAGCACCAAATGTCTGAACGTTCCGTGTAGCTAGACTCAACCTGAAGCCACCTTAAGGAGAACGAGTCAGAAAGCAAACATATTTGAAAGGCAAGTTAAGTCTTTAGAGAGAATTCTCCAAGAATGTCAAAAGGGGACTTGAGTGGTCACAATTACAGTAAGCCTTCGTTGTAGCTATCTTTTCCGTGCAAGTTACCTTAGTCCTTCTTATCCTTAAATCTATCTCTTTTCTCCCAAGAACTTGGGAAGTCTTCTCCAGTCCAGTCCGTGGAGGGCTTCTGTGGTTTCAGCTACTGTTACTTTCATCTCACATATACTCTTACTTTTTTCTAAGTGAAGTAATTCTCGTTTGCTTTTGCTCCTGTTCCAGCAGCTAGGATGAACGCCTAAAAACAGGAAACAGAGCATACCATTCCTTTCTCAGAAACCAGCTTGTTTTGGCCCCCTGACTTCTGAAATTCTCTTCACTCACTCAGCTACTACATAAAAAGTGTGAACTGAAAAAATCCATAGATATGACAATAAAAATGGAATTAGCCTGAGGATCAACATCTCGGGAATTTTTAAAAAATTTTTTTTCTTATTTATTTAACAGAGAGATCACAAGTAGGCAGAGAGGCAGGCGGGAGGTCGGGGAAGCAGGCTCCCCGCTGAGCAGAGAGCCCGATGTGGGGCTCGATCCCAGGACCCTGAGATCATGACCTGAGCTGAAGGCAAAGGCTTAACCCACTGAGCCACCCAAGTGCCCCAACATCTCAGGGTTGATACATTTCATAAAATGCAACTAAAATGCCTTCACCAAAAAGCGATTGGTCAAAAATCCAAAATTTTAAGCTTATGCTGTGATAATATTCTGTTTTACTTTCAGTCTGATAAGAGTACTGGTTGGCCAAAATAAGAATTATTGTAGCTATTGTATAAAACAGGCTCCCGGCAAAAAAAAAAATGAAATAGGCCAATTGTAATGAAAGTACTGAAAATTCTAGTTTAACTACAGAGAACAGGAGTGGCTGTGGGGGGGGTCTACCTCAATGAGGGGATTGCTGCGATGAGCCCTGGTGTGAAATGTAAGTGATGAGTCACTAAATTCTCCTCCTGAAACCAATATTACACTGTATGCTAACTAACTAGAATTTAAAGAAAATTTTGAAACAAAACCAATTAGAATGTTTCTTTTCTTATTTAAATTCAATTTCGAAGGTAAGTTTCTTAAGGTTTTATTTATTTATTGGACACAGAGAGAGAGAGATCACAAGTAGGCAGAGAGGCAGGCAGAGACAGAGGAGGAAGCAGGCTCCCGGCCAAGCAGAGAGCCTGATGCAGGGCTCGATCCCAGGACCCCGAGACCATGATCTGAGCCAAAGGCAGAGGCTTAGCCCTCTGAGCCACCCAGGCGGCCCTCGAAGGTAAGTTTCGTAATAAATATTTACTCTATGTTTTGTTTTTTATGTGTGTGTTTAAATGAGTCAGTCATATAAATATATAATTTTTATTTGAATTAAGATGCATTTAATTAGGTTTGTAGCCAGTGTTTAATATTTTAATAAGAATCAGGTTTCTTAGTCTTCTTACCAGTTGTGTAAATTGAATAAGTCAGATGTGAAACAAAGTACAGGTATCAGGGAGTGTTATGCACCAAGTGTCTGACGCAAATTTTAATGCAAATATTTTCCCACTTTAATGGATCATTAAACCTTTTCAAGATTGTAAGAAGTCCTGAAAAGAATAAAGCTGTCAAAGTAACTAATTCAAGTAAGGAAAAACACGTTGTGCCAAGACTCCTTACTCATCTGTATGATTATCTCGGAGTTTGTCCAGAGAAAACTGTATTTATCTAAACTCTACTGGTGAACAAAGTTTAAACTTAAGCTATTCTCCCCACTTCATTATTCTTTAAGATTTTATTTGACAGAGAGGAAGAGAACACAAGCAGGGCGAGTGGCAGAGGGAAGGGAAGAAGCGGGTTGCTAACGTGGGGCTAAGCCTAATCCGGTCTCCGTCCCAGGACCCCGGGATCAGGACTTGAGCCAAAGGCAGACGCTCAGCTGAGAGAGACACCCAATGCGCCCTGTCCCCACATCTAGTAATTAACCTGGCAGCGGTGCGTAGGACGGGTTAGAAGAAGAGTTAATGAATCTGACAACTGAACAACAGTAGCTCTTCTCAAATACTTATTGGAAGGAATGGGTATAAGTATACACAGGCTTGGCTGTTTATTGGAAGCGCTGGTAAAGAGAACAATTAAGGTAGAAACCGAGATTTTGAGACAATGACGTGAGATAACTCTACTACCCATAGTAGTTTTTAGAGACTTTTTTCGAAGATTCTTAAAAGCTATGGTGGACAGGGTCATGGTGTTGAGTTGTAGTATGGCTTAGGCAAAAAAGGTCTCCTTGAACTTTAAGGCCCCCCCAAAAATAAGAGAATAAATGAATAAACTCTGAGATCCAGATCCTGTGTTCGTGTCTGACAGCCTCTTTTGTCTCCATCAAATACGCTTGTGGTCACCTTCTGTACCTTTCTTCTGCACCTGCCTGCTGTCTTCCTTAACACTTATTGTTTCTGTTTCATACCTATTACCCAATACTTCCAACAAACTTATCTTTGACTATACGTCTCTCCTCAGGTATCTGTTATCCCTACCTGACTTCTAATATGATGTGCTGGTGATCATGTTCTGTTCACATTTGTACCCCTAGTGTTACCTACGGACACCTCTGAATTACACATTCTCACCATATATTCGAAAAACTGGCAAACTGTCTCAACATCAGTATTCGTGTCATGTTGATTTTCTTTCATGTAGAAAGTTTTATTTGACTTTGCTCCAAGTTTCAGCTAAACAGGAATAAAGCAAAAAGAAGAGATCTATATACTAATTCCATATACTGATTTCAACCTCTTTTATTTTGATTTAACTGTACTCATTCCAAAAACATTCTATTACTAGTAGTAAAACTTAGTAACAGGATACTCTGGGAGTATTCTCAGAGCATAATTTAAAATCAAAGGGTAATTTAAGCCTTTAGGAACCAAATATTCTTGGAATATTTTATGGCAGGATAATCTTGAAACAGTTCAACTAAGTGATGTAATTATGTCTTTTGTACCCTCTACATTTTAAAACTTAAATTAAAAAAAATTATTAAAATTAAATTCAAACCATTAGCCCAGCAAATGTTCACAAAAATAGTAATCTTTGTCACATTAACAACTTCTTCATGAGTGACAGACATTTAGGGAATTTCAACTGTGTCATAAAATGTTCTCATAATATTTTTCCAGGCAACCTGCCTTCCACAGAGGCCTCCAGTTGTGAAATACAAAACAGATCTGTAATGGAAAGAGTAGTGAGCCTGTCTGTCTTGTGGCATCAGCCCTGTCACTAAGTAACTAGGAGACGGGGCCTCCAGTTCTGTCTGGGACAAGGTTAGAATGGAATATGTAGTCCTTCCAAATCAATTACAATTAATTATAATCAGATTCTTTTTTATACACATGTGATTTCCAAAGATCAGAATAGGCAAGATGATTTTTATAATGTTCTTAGTTACTTTAGGTAATTGGATTTATATCAGAAATAATTAACACTTTGGCACACTTGGAAATGCCTCTTTGTTAAAATAAATTATATGAACTCTTAATCAGTGAGAAACAGTAGCTGAGCCTGATTTGATCGGCAGGGAAGAGAGAGCATGATATATTGTTGTATACTTTGAAGGAAATCTGTGACACAAGTTTAAGTTATACTGTTTCTTTGAGATCATTATGATAATTCAATTGATTTTTTCTAAAAAATAAATAAGAAAGTTAAAAGCAGTAGTTCTTACACCAGGGCAATATTTTGATCAAAACTATTATTACTTCCTGTTCAGATTATCTTAAAATGGATCTGTCTTCACAGTGTCATTTAACTTACCATGTGTAAATTGTCATACTTGAGATAACAATCCTGGAATTTGTTAAAAATTTTAAAGAGAGGTTAAAAGCTTATTAATCAGTTGGAGCTGTTAATGAGAAGTGGACTATATTCAAGGACCTAAATTAAAAAACCCTTCAGAATATTAAACAAAATTATTTTATAAATAAAATTATTAATACTTTTTAGCACTTAAAAATGAGTGTAAACATAACAACAACAACAAAAGGCCAAAAAAGAAAATGAGCAATTCTCCTCTGGACACAATTCAGGCAATTATATAGAAATTTGAGATCTTTATGTTGTCTGTACACTACAGTGTGAGGAGGTAAGTGAGCCCAGTTTTCTCACCAGTAAAGTGAAGAGTTGTACTACTTAATGACTTCTGTATTTTTGGTTCTACCTTTCACGTTTTTTCAAAAATTGAAGAAGAAGAAAATAGAAAAAGAAAAAAGGAAAGGATTAGTCTTCCTTTTTCTATTTGTTGGGTAACATCGATCAGAATTATATGATAAATTTATACTTTAAGCTAAAATTAATGCAAGCTATTTTGTATGTTCTTAGTCCAAACCATAAACTTCTCCGTAAATGTAACATTTCCTTCACATATTGATGGCAGGAAGGTTTAGCTAAAATTTTAGAGTAAGAATCAAATTCCATTCAAAAATTGAAGCTATTTATTTTACCTTTCCCTAATACTTTTATGAACATTAGCCTAAAGGGCATGAATTTTCCCTAATTTGACAATTCTGTTCCAGCATATCATTCGTACTAGTCTCTGCTAAGATATTTGCTGGAGTTTTTGAAGGTCAAATGGATTTCTGGGGAACATCCTAAGTTTTCACTTTCCAGATCACCAGGAATCTTGCTGGCCGTCTTAGTGAATCGTTTTCATGGCATCGCTAATGTCTTTTGGCACTTCGGAAACACCTGGAGGGAGTTCCAGTAAAGTATTGAAACTCCCCTCCATAGCCACTCTGGTAGTGAGGCACGAGACCAGACTGCTTCTCGGTTTGCTAGCCCACAGATCTGCAGTTCAAATAATCTCAAACAATTTGTGTACCTCAAGTCTGCCCCTTTGTCTTTGAGGGTTATGTTCATTTTTTTTGCAGCTGAAGAAGTAGTTCTTGGAGACTCCGTGACTCCTTCATGAGGAGTGTGACTATTATTTAGGTAGGCTTAGTACCTTTCATTATCTCAGGCATTAGGGAAAGTCAACCCCCCACCCAGATAGCTCAAGAGTTATTCGTACCCCAATTTTCCCTCAATTCTCATTAGGAGATAGGAGCACATAAGACAATTAGATTTCATAGCAATGACATAAAAACACTCATCTTGATTGCATGGGAGTACAGACCAAGGTCAGCCTAAGTAAAACAAGCCCTGAAATTCACTGATCTAAGGAATTCCAGGCGTTGACATTTAAGAAAGTTGTGTTCTCTGAACTAATCCAGTGACCCAATGATAAAATTTCTAAGTCAGGTTTAAGGGTTTGTGAACAAGGCAAAAAATGTAATTTTTCTGATTAAAAGTAAAGGAAACCCATTAAGAAATATCAAAACCTAGCCATTATGTTAACTTGGAAGAACATTTAAATTTACAGAAATTATCCCTAATAAGTTATGACACTATGTATCTTAACCAAAACATTATCTGTGACGTTTAAATGTAATTTAATTCATCCCATTTCTTTATTGTTTTGGTTTGATTGTATTTCCTTAACTACTTTCTACTAAAAAAACGAGGCTTTTTAGAAAATGTGTTTCAAAAGATTTATATCACCAAATGCTTATTTATTTATTTATTTTTAATGATCTCCCTGTTTTGTTTTTTTTTAAGATTTTATTTATTTATTCATTAGAGACAGAGAGAAGCAGAGGGAAAAGCAGGCTCCCCACTGAGCAGGGAGCCAGATGTGGGACTTGATCCCAGGACCCTGGGATCATGACCTGAGCCGACAGCAGACGCTTAACCGTCTGAGCCACCCAAGTGTCCATCAAATGCTTTTTTATATATTGCCACTGTTTTAAGAGATAAAGAGCATTAGAATTATATATGGATAACATGTTCTCCAGAAATGAATGGGAACAAATTTAACACATTTAAATTTGAAGATTATTTCTATTTTTTGTTGCTATGTTCAATTAGCCAATATATAGTAATCACTCATTTTTGATGTAGTGTTCAATGATTCATTAATTGTGTGTAACACCCAGTGCTCATCACCGCATGGGGTCTCCTTCACGCCCATCACCCAGTTACCCCATCCCCCACTCTACCCCCGCTTACATAACCCTCAGTTTGGTTCCCAGAGTTCAGTCTCTCATGGTTTGTCTCCCTTTCTGATTTGTTCCCATCCAGCTTTCCCTCCCTTCCCCTATTATTTCTAAAGCTAAGTAATTGGTATCGCAGTTTTGTCTTAAAACACAGATTAGTTGGTGGCATCATTCATTTTTAAGAGCCAAATTGGTGTCTGTTGAGGTTTTATGAAATGCAATGCTTTATTTTGAACTGATCATTGGAGATAAAACTGTGGATTTCTGTTCTCCCTGAATGACCTTAGAAATAGTACTTTAAATACTATGGAGAGGCAATGGATGTGAAGTAAAATTTATGATGTATGCAAGAAAGTTTTTCAGAGTAATATTCTTCCACATTGGTATTACCAGTTTCTTAGATAATTTTATTTAAGAAAAAAGGAGGAAAATCACATTACTATAAGTAAAAGTATTAATCATGACATGCCTCTCATCCATCTTGAACTTGGGCCATAGAGAGCAGTTAAAAAACCTTCCAAATGTCTTCTAAGCTTATGTTTCAAGAAACTGTGCCAAAGTCCAGAAAAGGGTACGTCACACGATGACTCCAAAATTCCTGACTTGCGCTTGTATGGCCCGGGAGTCTGCTGGCCCGGATCCCGGAGTCCCATCTTTCCCTCCAAGCCGGCCTGCGACGCCACGTCCGTGCGGTGTCCGCGCTGGGGACGGCGCCGAGGGCGCTACGGGCTTCGAAACGGTCTCGGGACCCCTCGGTGAAGCTGATCGACGGCGCGTGTCAACGCTAACTTCAACTCGGAGGCAAATCCTCGTTTCTGAAAGCGACGCGCTCCGCTGCGCAGGATGAGCGCGACCCGGGCTGGCGCTTGGGCGGGATCCGTCGGGGGCTCTGCCGGCTTCACGGAGCCTGAAGAAGTCACGCCATTCAGCGCTCAGTCCCTGCTTCTACATCATTTCGCAGCTGACGATGTCGCGTAACTGAGGGACGACTCAACATTTCTGTGTTAGCCCTGTTTGGGGAAGCGGAGGATAAAGTACCCAGTCCGCGCGTTATGGTTCATAAAAGGAGGAACTTTCTTTAGTTCGACGCTGTCGCCGCGGCACGTCGGGACCCTTCGCATCCTGGGACGCCTTGGAGGAGGAAGAAAAACGAAGATACGAGTTTTCCACTAAAACTGATTCCCCAAGTAGCAGTTATTTTCCTTCCCCGGTGCGGCTAAGATTTCCCAAAACGCCCCGTTGAAGACCCCGAGGCGTCAGCGGCGTGGACGGGACCGAGCGCCGCGGCCTCCCCGGGTGACGCGGGGCCTGTGGCTGCGCCGGCGGCCCCGGGGGCCCGAGGCCGCGAGTCCGGGGGCGCTCCTGTCCCGAGCGCCACACGGAAACGCCCACGAGTCCGGACCGGGAACGTTCGCGCCAACGCAGCCGGAACGGGCCGGACGGAACCGGACGAACCAGCCTCGGGCCCGCCGGGACGCACCGCGACGGCGACGGCGACGGGCCCTGCGGTCGCCTCAGAGGACGCGGCGCGCACGGGGCCGCCGGAGCCGCCGCCGCACGAGTCACAGCTCAGGCCCGCGTCGGCCCCGCGTCGGCCCGTGCGGCTCCCGGAGCGCGGACTGTGCCGCACGCGGTGTTTCCAGCGGCGCTTGTGACGCCCCAGCGCAGCGCGTCGGTCCCGCAGGAAACGCGCGGAAACGCGGGAAACACCCGCTTCCTGCGCCGGCCGTGCGGGGAGCCGCGGTCCGGGTCGGGGTCCGGCTCCGCTTCCCGCCGGGCCTGCGGCCGCGACCCCCGCCGACCCCGACCCTCCTCGCTCGGCCGCAGGTGCGCAGCGCCGGACCCAGCCCGCGGCTCCGGCCCGACGTGAGACCCACGACGCCGGCAGCGCCGAGCGCCCAGTCCGCGGAGCCGACCCCGGGCGACGGTCCGGGCCGACCCCGCGCACGGACGCCCGTGTCCGCTCCCCGGAGGCCGTGGGGACCCAGCCCCGCCGCCCGGACGCGCCTGCAGGTCCCGCGCCCGCCTGTCCCGGGCTCGCTCCGGCTCCGGCTTGGCCTCGGGACGGACCGCGCTGAATCAACCGCGTGGAGCGGGTTGAAAACGGAATTGCGCGCGGGGGTCAGGTCACCGATGGGTCGCTGGGGGGGAGACTCGTGACTGTCACCCCGGCCGAGCGACAGCTACACGGTTCTCCCCGGAGGTGAGATAAAGTGACCCCCCGCCCCCGAGCGAAGCGTAGGACACGCGCCACCGTTGAGTGTGAACAGGGCGGGGCGCGCTCGGGGGGCTCCGGGGGTTGAGCCTGCGCCTTCGGCTCGGGTCATGATCTCAGGGTCCTGGGATCGAGCCCCGCATCGGGTTCTCTGCTCAGCGGGGAGCCTGCTTCCCCCTCTCTCTGCCTGCCTCTCTGCCTGCTTGTGATCTCTCTGTCCAATAAATAAATAAAATCTTTTAAAAAAATGTGATCTTAAAAAAAAAAGATATAAACAGTATGGAGACCATGGTCATTAAAACTTTTTAATTGCTTTAAATTAAAAAAAAATGGCAGGTGCAGATCAATCACTATCAATGTAAGAAACACTGTGAAAGACAAACTTTCTGCAGTGACAGTGATACCTGGAGAGACGCTTATGTCCCAGGTCAGACTCTGCTGAAAATCAGGCCAAGATCTAGGTTGAAGGGAGGGGGAGCCGCACAGGATGTGGCATTTACGTCTTCAGTAGGTTTCCAGTTTCCAAGTCCATGTCTGCACAGGAGAAGAGTAAGACCTTGAAATCTGGGGTGCCGACTTCAGGTGGGTAATTCTGAGAAACTCGAAACTAAATTTCATGGAACCCCAAACCCGCTGGGCTGTCCGAAACAGCCTCCTCCTGTGCAGGCAGAAAGTAGTCTTCCTTGTTGGGGAACACTGTGGGCACCTCACCGGAAGCAGACTTCTCACAGATTGCCGCCTGTCCTCCTCAATGTTGGTCTCTTCGTGCCAGAGGCTGTTCAGGCATCACCAAACAATCTGAACAGAAACATGTGTGTCCAAGTCCGCCTGTTAACAGCAAACTCTCCAGAGGAACCGCAGGCTCTAGCTACCATGCATGGGCGAGAGCTAGAAGAAAGGCGTCCAACGCGAGAGAAGAAGACTGGAATTAAAAAAATAATTTCATTCTTGATTCACTACTCAGTAAACTGGCAGGGACACCTAGAACCGATTATGATATGATGCCGGATTAATACTCTTACAGTCTGCACACAGCGATAGCCCAGAGTGAACACGTGAGTGTACCTGGCTAGGGTATTGAGGAAGAAGCCACAGGCCCAGAGAGGTGAAAAGTTAAAATGGATTCATTATGGAAAACCAGAAAACCCATCTCCTCACTGTCTGCTTCTTTCTTCAGGAGCATCTACAGAATGTTCCCTTTTAAGTCAGTTCAGGATGCCCTGGTGCTGGGGTGGGGCAGAGGACGGGCACGGGGTCTTCATGCAGCTCAGTGGCAGATTCCTGTGTCCACGCTGGAAGCAGACGGAACTCGGTGCTGCTTTCACAGAGCTCCAGAATGTCAGAAGTAGGAGGCCGTGCTTAACCACCAAAGGCAAGTTAGACGTAACTGCTGGAATGGGCACCAAGAGCGGAGTAGCAGTGGGGGGGCCTGACTCTCGGGTCTGTGGGATGACTGAGAGAGCGGGCTGTTCCCGCGCAGCTGATAGGCTGCTATGTAATGTGCATAACAAGAAAAAAAAGTGTGTTGGCAAGAAGGCTGATGTCACCCACCGAAATGGAAAGTTACAGTTTTTCTTTGATCCAAGTTCCAGATTAAATATCACTGCCCAGATTCAATATCCATTAATTGACAAGAATGCTGGGTCCCCTTGAGGAAGGGCACAGCAATACCTCTATTAGAATATAAAATAATATATTCTGTATATTATAAAATAAGCTTCCCCTGGTCTTTCCCCAAAGAGATCCATGACCATTTTCTGTCTACTGAGGAGAGGAGAATATCTGCACTTTTGATGGCTTATTGGCTACAGAACCCAAGATGATGCTAGAAACAGGGAATCCAGAATGTTACCCTAAAATGCTGTTTGAGTGGGAGTAACAGAAGCCAGTTGATAAATGATCTCCTGACCCAAGATCATCTCACACTAAAATGCAAGAAGTCTTCAGATTTCCCCAGTTCTCATTTCTCTGGTCTCTGAATTCACACAACACAGTAGTTGGCACCAAACGTTCTTCATGCCGCATCCTCTGATTTAAGTAACAAAAGCTATTAAAATAGTAGAGACCAAGCTAAAGTACTTAAAATGGCTCTACCTCCCCAGAGACCCACATCATTACAATGAAACAATACTGTACTCCAGACGGAATGGGATAAACTAGTGCCATCCTCAAAGTTATAATGAATGCAAGGGTAGGTCTATCTACCAACATACCCGCCATTTGATTGTGTTGACCTTCACAACATCCACATGGATTATGATGAATAATGATGGTTTTCTGTAATTTAACTTAGTTGTAGCCCCAAGCTCAGCTAAACCAGTCATGGTATCTAATAAAAGAGATCAACACGGGGCGCCCGGGTGGCTCAGCTGGTTAAGCGACCAGCTTTCGGTTTCTGCTCCGGTCATGATCTCGGGTCCTGGCCATCAAGTTGGTGTTGGGCTGCACAGTCAAGAGGGAGTCTCGTCTCCTTGTGGATACTCTCTCTCCTCCCGCCTCTGTCCCTCCCCACTGGCGTTCATGCTTTGTCTCTCCTTCTCTCTTTCGGTCTTTCTCAAATAAATAAATCTTGAAGAGAGAGAGAGAGAGAAACACAGTCCCACAACAGTATTCAGCTGTCAGTGTGAAGAGTACATTCATCAAAGCGGCTGCATTTCTCTAGGAAGGACACAAGAACACATTAAGCATCCCCAAGACAACTTAACTCTGCTGCTCTGTCACAATATGGTGCACAGAAGACGTGACCACTTTGATACTGTGCAGAACACCACACTCTTCCTCCACTGAATGGAGGGACTATTTTAGTATCAGATACAATAACTTTTAAACACAGGACATTACAAAAGATGAGGGATATTTCACAATAATAATAGAATAATACTTTAAAAGACATAAGACTAAGTACATGTATACCTAAAAACAGAGTTCAAAATACATACAGAAACAGAATTAAAAGGATAAGAAAAACAGGTTCACAATCATAGTTGGAGATTTTAGATAACTGTTTCAGCAACTGATAGATCAGTTATACTAAAAATAAAGGAACAGCTTATATGAACATCATCACTCATCTTGATTTTACACTTAGAGAGCAGTAAGTGTTGCAGTGGAAGAGTACACATTCTTTCCCTTTGGAAGCCATATGGTCACCATACAGAGACATGTTAAGCTATAAGACAAGTTTCAAGAAACGTCAGTTGGTTGAAATCATACACCGTAAGACCACATTCAGATTAAAGTAGAAAAAATAACAAAATATTGGTAGATCCCCCAATATTTAGAAATTAAATTATACATTTCTAAATAATGCATATATCAAAGAAGAAATCTCAGGGAAAATTACAAAATATTTCTAACAAATGATAATAAAGACAACATAGAAAAAGTTGTTGGATATAGTTCAAATAATATTTAGAGGAAAATGTAGAAAAGTACAAGTAGAAAAATTAGGGAAAAATTTAGAAAAGTACAAAGGTCTAAAATCTTTGGCCACCAAAAGAAGCTGGAAAAAGTAGTAAGAAGGAAAAGTGAAGGTCAGGTCAGATATAAAGGAAAATACAACAGATAAAGATAATCAAGCAAACATCTGGCTCTTTGAGAAGATCAACAAAACTGGTAAGCTATCTGCTAGACCAATCAAGAAATAAAACGGGAGCAACTCAGGAATATCAAAAGAAATGAAAAGATATACTTCATTTATGTTTTGGAAGAGTAATTATCTTTAAAATGAAAACTCTGTACAAATTGGTCTGTAGGTTTACTCTAATCCCAAAGACCCAATACACTTTGTTTTTTTTTAATTTGAGAAGCTGATTTTAGAATTTATGTGTAAATACAAAGGATCTAGAATATCCACATCGACCTGAATGAGGTAGGACAAAGTTGAATGATTTACACTACTTAACTCTGAGACTTAATACAAAACCACAGTAATCAAAGCAATGTGGTGTGGCGTAATGACCCAAAGATAGATGAATGAGACAGAACAGGAACCAGAGAGCGGTCCATGTGGTTATTTGATTGTCAACCAAGAGCCAAAGTATTTCGATGGAAAAATAAAATTCCATTCAACAAATTAGGATAGACAGCCACATAGGAAAAAAAAAAAAAAGAATCTTGACCCACATCTTATGCAATACACAAAAAGTAAATTAAGAAGGGTATATCACTGTTTAAAATATAAAGCTATTAGGAGAATACATAATAGATTATTTTCACAGTTCAGGTCCCAGAAAGTAATAACCATAAAGGGGAAAAAAAGCATTAGACTTAACCAAGATTAGAATCTGATCCTCAAAAAAAAGTCATTAAGAAAATGAATAAGCAAATCATGGATGGGAGAAAATACATGTAATGCATACATTTAAAGAAAAAACTGGTAATCTTGAGACACCAAGAGCATCCACAATTAATGATAAAAAGTCAAACACTCCACTAAAAATGGGTAAGTGATATAAACAGACACAAAATAATTTCAACACGTAGCCACTACATACATTAAAAAGTACTTCATTAGGCCAATACATACAAAAATGTATGGGAACACCATTTTTCATCCAAAATATGATACTATTTGCAACCACCAGACTTAACTGAGAGGTGTGTAGATTTTAGTAATGAGAACTGGGGATAGTCAGGAGGATGATCTTGCTGGAAAGAACGAGGGCTTTTCCCTCAAAAACAGGAAGAACAGCCATCCAGAATGAATTCTGAGGAGCTAGAAGACCTCAGCCACCTCGACCACATTTCCAGGCTCTGAGTTACGTGGAAAGTGAGAGATGAAACAGGTGTAAGTCGAAAATATGAAGGAGCTTGTGGGTCATTGAACAGTGGTGTTAGAGTATTAAGAAAAGAATTTGGTAGTGATTTCAGAGTTAAGAGATTGTTTGAGAATGCAGAGCACCATGGATATAATACTAATATAATATAATTAATATAATAATATAAAATCACATGGTGAATAAATGACCAGCAGGGTCTTGAGTGAGAGATATGGGAAAGTTAAGGTTAGTTCCAAGACTGTGTGTGGTCTGCCGGTACCAACACCCAACAAGCAGGTGGGATTTTCGAGAGACCCAGTCAATGACAATGAGCTTCTCAAAAATCAACAAAAATTACTTTTACACATGCACTGTTGGGTCACAAAATGATTAGACTAATCATTAAACATTTAGAAAACAAAATTTAAAGGAAGGAAAAATACAGAAAATCAATCAACAAAAACAGACTAAGTTAGCAATCATAAAATTCACCTAATTTTGAAAATAATTTTTAAAAGTAATTATATTTTACTATATATATATCAAGTATAAATGCAGTGTTTGTGCTGTATGTATTATTAAACACTTTTCTGTTTTTCCCACAGTTGAGTAGAATATTCTGGCCTCAATATGAATACGTCAAGTAAAATGTGGTAACGTGTCAAAATGTGGAATTTATAATATAATTCAAGAACTAACAAAAATTAGTATAGTAGCACCACAGATTTGACTTTAAAAGAATAATCTGTAGAAAATTACGTTTAGCTTAATCATACTTAAATCAAAATCAAGGAATACATCATAATTTCTTTCTCGGTGCTCCAACATCATTTACTATTTCCCTAAGACGTTAAATTCACTCAGATGCCTTGTGCATCAGCAACATGAGTAATGAGAAGCATTGCTCTCTTTTGTAGGAAACGGAATAACTCTGACGATTTATTTTCTAGTAGGGCAAACCGATGTTATCACAAAATTATTTTACCATGAATCGCAATAGTCTCTTTGAGTCTGAAGGTTAATCCTTTATATGTTTCAACTTAATGATTTTAAAAGCGAATGTAAACTTAGTATTTGGGTGAGTACGTGATGTGGTGAGCACTGGGTGTTCTGTGCAACTGATGAATTGTTGAACCCCACATCGAAACTCACGGCGTCCTGCATGTTGGCTGATTGAGTGTAAACAAAAATCAGGATGAACATATGTCCCAGTTTGCTTTACGCAGTCCTGGATTGGGCCACCTGGCTGGCTTGGTCGTCAAGCATCTGCCTTCGGCTCAGGTCATGATCCCAGAATCCCGGAATGGAGCCCCACATTGGGGTCCCTGCTCATAGGGAGTCTGCTTCTCCCTCTCCCACTCCCCCTGCTTGTGTTCCCTCTCTTGCTGTCTCTGCCTGTCAAATAAATAATTAAAGTATTAAAAACAAAAACAAAAAAAGACAGTCTTGGATTATGCCTATTTCCCGGGGGTTCTTTGTGGTTAATACCTCCTTTTACTCTGAAAGTGTCCAAGTTTGTGTGATAAATTATTATCTTGCACAAAATACTAAGGAAATCTAAGCTTCTTAAGAGAAATCAAGAAACAGGGCACCTGGGTGGCTCAGTCATTTAAGTATCTGCCTTGGGCTCAGATCACGGTCTCAGGGTCCTGGGATCGAGTCCCGCATCAGTCTCTCTGCTCAGCGGAGAGCCTGCTTCTCCCTCTCCCTCTTGTGTTCTCTCTCTCTCTCTGTCTCTCAAATAAATAAAATCTTTAAAAAAGAAAAGAAAGATACCAAGAGGTGTTTGAACTTTTGAACATAAGTGCGAAACCTTTTCTAAGGATGCTCCTGCCTTTTTCCTCTCACGCTTCTGCCTCGAGCCTGCACACGCAGTCAGCTGCTGCTGGGTCCTAACACAGAAGTCTAGGCTCCCGGGGCAAGAGGCAGGAGACCTCGGGGGAAAGTGCTGGGAGGGAAGGAACCTCGTGTGTGAGTGAGATCCCAGGGGGAGGTGCGGACACGCTCAGCAGAGCAGAAGCAGGCAGGGGGCGACCTGCATCGACAGGTGCGCAAAGTGCCCAGGTACGGGCCGCAAACCTGCCACGCAGCAACGAGGCAAGGGTGGGTCACTGTAACTTCTTGCAAATGGGGTCCAGTTTCTCCTTAAAAAGGTGTGATTTTTGTGCCACAGGAAGGGATAACAGCCTGACAGTGATCGACGTCTGTGCAAACATATTTACCTCAAGGTTTTAAGCAAAGTCTCATTCCCAAGATTTACTTAAAACATGTAATAGCCCTAAAACACATGTGTTAAGGAATCTGTCATTTACTAATAGCTGCAGATTAACCTACTCAAACATAAAAACATTTTTATTTACCAACGTGATTCTTCAACTCATTAGATTTTATAACTATTGTAAAGAAGAAATTATCTTTGAAAAGACCTTTGAGTTGCTCACATCTGTTACCAAAGCATTTTTGAATACAAATATGTTACCGGGAATCTAAGAAGATCTCAAGCATTTCATTTAATTTCCATTATTCCATATAAAGTAAGAATTATGTATATCAAAATTAGATTTATATATAACATATATAACATTTACAAAACTAATCTCTGTTTTCAAAATGAGTGAAATAAGCTTTTCCAGTATCGTTCAATGACTCTGTGCGTCTTCTCTGAGGCGTCCCCATCTGTGCAGCCCAGAGCGGAAACTATGCCCAGCGTTTCTGCTTTGTCCCACCATTGAGCTTAAGTTCGGAAATTGCCTTTGCCCTTTTTCCTTCAAACTTGTCTCTTCAAGCATTTTGAAAGGAAATTAGTACAATCAGAGACTCGTCAGGAGCACACGAGTATCGGCCTCCAGCAGTCCTGGCGCAGGTGCATCAGCGCTGAGATCGAGAAGTCCGTTTGCAAAACGACCCGTCGAAAAGGACCGGCTCATGGGACGATTTGTGCTTGTGGTTCTCCAAAATCTGCGGTATTATATTACCCTTTGTTCTCCCTAGAATGTGCGTTTTCATCATCTTTAGAAAGTCAAAAATACAAATACAGGGTGTGGGTTGCACGTGTGCGCAGCTGCGCTCACACTGTGGTCAAGCCGAGGTGTCCCACGGGCGTCATCGCACTTGGTTCCAGCACGATCTGATGAGCAGGATGTTCCCGTGCTCGCAAGTGAGAAAACGGAGGTGCCAGAAGACTGAATAATTCTCCCAAAGCCATATACCTAGGCAATGGCAAAACTGACGTTCGCACCGGGACTAAACTTGATCAGTCTGTTCCTGTGGCATTTTAGGGGGAAGGAGGGGTGATGGTGGGAAACCGGAGACACTGCAGTGACTGCAAGGGGCTGGTTACGTAAGTTACTGACGGTCTTAATAGGATGAAGGGCTTTAGGGATGTTCAAATGGAAGTGACCGAAACTATGACAGGAATGCAATGCCGTGAGCTGAGCACAGTGGTTATTTCCAGGGAGAGTTTGGGTCAACCTGGAAGTGACAGGAAAAGATGAACGCGGGTGTGTGTGTGCGTGTGTGTGTGCGTGTGTGTGTTCATGCATTCGTTATTCTTACAACGTGCTATTATTTTCATTACGACACACATGTTCGTTTATGGCGCATGCCATTTTAATGTTTTAGTTTGAGAAAGGGGACAGCAAAACCCCGCACGTGGAGAACTGCCGGCTGCACAGCCGTTCCTGCCCGTTGCAACACGCGCCTCTAACCGCTGCGCTGGGCGAGCTGGAGCAGCTCGACGCGGGAAGAGAAACGGGTCTGCGGGTTCAGCCCGACGCCTGGCTGGGGCACGACAGCCTCGCATTGTCGCACGTTGGCACGTGGAGGCCGGTTTGCTGCAAGCCGGGTGACTCGTTCTTTCGGCTTGTCTTACTGTCACTTGTGACTGGGCCACCCCAGTAGCAGGAGCGGAAGTTTTCTTCTCACTGCACGTTAGTGACGCCAAATAATTAAAAGCTGTGAAAATAAAAATTGATCATTATGATTTCCATGATATTGTGAGTTTCTCGTTGGTCGATGCGGTTAGGATAAAGAGCCCCTCGTCTCCAGGAGCGGGGTTTCAGCTGTGCAGGCGGGTCTTGGCTCTCCAGACTCCGCACACAGTCACGCTACCGATGGCCGCGGCATCGCGTCCTGTTGTCAAGTCCAAGTAGACACTCGGCGCCGGGACGTAGCAGTCGGGCCGGCAGTTCACTTGCTCTGAAGCTGATCTGGTATCTGGTTCAGAGAAGGTCGGTCCAGGCACAAACTCTTCTAGGCACAGAAGAGACTTAAGTTACATCAGAGGAGAATTTAAGTCTAACATGAACGGAAAAAATATTACAGGTCTCAGGTAATTGCATAGAATTGCTGGTGATTTTCCAAAATGACCTCGTTCTAACTACAGAAAGGCGAAGTAACACATACAGGTATAATTTGGATATAGGACGTTAGTCATCAAAATAACATCTTAGGAATCGCCAGGAATCAGGCTCCTGCTGGGTTCCTACCCCATTAAGAACATAAGCCAACTCGCTCGAAGTCCCGGGAAGAGGGCAGGCGCCGTGGCCCAGAAATGCGCTTTCCACATACCGGCTCTCCCGCTGGAAAGGGCTCTGGGCTACACAGAAACCAAAGAGCCCTTTTTCTCTCCAAATCTTTTGATTGTAGCAGCTCCAACCAAAAGGAGGTTTTCTCTTTCTTTCCTCCTTCCCCAGTGCACACCGTGCGCATCAGGAGTACATCAGACCACTGTAAGCACGAGAGAAGGAGAAAGAGAGCACAAGACAGAGAGTTTGACCTTTTATTATTTCTTTAACAACTTTAATTAAGAATCTCGATTCCTATGAAGAGAAATACGAACACTCGTTTTTACAGAAACCGCTACCAAATATGCTGTTTTGTTAACCAGGTGTCTGGCTCTTTAATAATTGCACCCAATTCTGAGATGCTATAGTCCTTTCTGTAGAAAAACAGTCCCTTTTCAGTTGAATATTAGTTCTGTCCTCTTAAAAGGGAAATCTCGTTTAATTAAAATGTCTTCTAGTAGTAAGAGAGAGCAAGAGGGTGCCCGGCCCGTGGAGTGTGGGCGAGAGGGCTGGGGCGCTCTCTTCTTTCCTCTCCTCTGTGCTCCTGTCAGTGCAGTGGCGCCTGTCATCTCCGTGGATGTTCGGAGCCAGAGAACGAAGGGGAAGGGAAAATAGGTCTTGACTACAGTCGTGGCCCATGGCAGGTCGCAGTCCCTTTTCCATCGGTTACCACGGCTGTTGGTCTGGTTTGTTGTCTGCGGGCGCAGCATAGGCAAACGCCCGCAGGGACCGGCAGAGGCGGAGACTGGGATCCTCAACCGGCCAGAGTGAGCTCTGCTGAGGCTCATTGATCTGGCGACTCCCGGATCGAACCCAAGCCTTACCACCTGGGTATGTGGGCTTCTTCTCCAAAACTGTAAAGACCTCCGGCTGGCCTCCCCCAATATTACCTGTTATTTGGGTTCCCAGGTCCAGGCACTATAGGCACAGAGGGATGACTCTTGGAGGTAGCTCTTGTCCCGAGAGACCCTGATTTATCGCACTACCTTCTCCTGGGCTCTTTGGTCTCTGGTCGGACTGTATCAATGTCACAAGCCTGTGTAAAAGGACGTTCCTGTCAACAGTTAAAGCAGTCTCTCCCTCCTTACCCACACATAAACCTCCTTGAGTAATTCTTTGGTTTTCAGGTTCTCCTGGCTCTGGGAGGGGAAACTCGTAGAAATAATGTCATTTTTGATAAAGAACGTATGCTCCAATAAAGCCAACCTTCTTCTCTCTCAGAGCTCTCTCATCTCTTTATGGGAAAGGTCATCAAAGGGGTCCTGCTTATTTTTCTTGCCTTTTACAAGTTTTGACAAAATCATTAGACACTACTTTCTTTTGTTGAATTTGTTATTTAATTTCTTCATGACAAGATTTGGGAGCATGCAAATAAAAAACATAAAACTTTTTGAGTCTAGAATTCTATCTCATATGTAAAGCACAGAAATAACTTCTTGATAGTTAAGGGTTTGCTGCAAATGATGTATGTCCTCTCTCAACGAGCAGGTGAGATTATGGATTCCCAGAAGGCTGAGGGACCCTTGTGACCACTCAGTGCTCTCCTAACATTCCATGGCGACAGCTTTACCTTGGTCGATATTTGGGGGACATAATTAAACCACTTGTAGACCTTGATTTGCTTTAGGTGATCAGTTTTAGACACCACCATAGTCAAATTTGTTCTGCTCCATCAAAGTTGAAATATGGAAGTTGCTATTAATATTTAAGTCATGGTCATAAAAGAAACTTTGAATATAAGTAATATAAGTAGATCACACTTTTTAAATAAATCAGTTATTTAATCTTTTGATGCCTCAATTTCTCACTGAACAAATGAGTGAACTTTAAGATTGAATTTTTACCATAAATTACTGCAGTCCTGTGAGGGGTTTGGTGGGAGAGGTGATGTATAGTTATTTCATCATTCTATTCCCACAGATGAGCACAGTTCTCAGTACAGAACTGCCGTGCAGTAAATAATCACTGAGTTTATAATTCTGAGCTGTGAACTCGGACGTAATCAATGGTGACAGGTGGCTTGAGTCTAAGAGTAAATGTATCATGCAAGAAAATATTCACCCTGGTATTAGATTTACAAATTTTGGTGATTGTTAAATTGTGGTTAATAATAACTTTAGGAAAATAGCATCAACATCAACGACTTTATTTATATATTTATTATTTGTATGAGGTGTAATTGACATATAACATTCTTTTTTTTTAAGATTTTATTTATTTGACAGAGAGAGAGAGATCACAAGTAGAGAGAGAGAGAGAGGAGGAAGCAGGCTCCCTGCCTAGCAGAGAGCCTGATGTGGGACTCGATCCCAGGACCCCGAGATCATGACCCGAGCTGAAGGCAGAGGCTTAACCCACTGAGCCACCCAAGCAGCCCAACATATAACATTCTTTATTGATAACAAGGTTAACCCAAGACCCCTTGTAACACCAGCCGTGTGCCAATGAGTGAACTGAGCATTTTACGTAATTATCTCATTTGTTCCTCAACCACATATGTAAGTAGAAACTACTTACCCTTTTTTAACAAATGAAAAGAATAACGCAAAAACTTCAAAGCTAGGGCTGAATATGAGAGTTGGAAATTAAATCTAAGCATATCTATCTACTAGACATCTGCCTTTCACCACTGTACTGCATAGCCTGGGTAAAGGGTAGACCATGATTACATTGTCTGTAAGAAGCTCACAAGGTGAAACATATAACTTGAGAATTCAACATAGTTTACAATTACATTCAATAGTATGGTCAATATTAGAAGATTTAAGAAATAAGAATTACTGTTAGTCCAATGTCACAGAGGTGTAAGAAAAATGGGATAAGGACAAAATATTAGAAGGATTGTATAGTAGAAGGACTGTCTATTTGGTCTACTTTTGGATCGCATTGTTAAAAATAAGCATTTTAGTAGCTTGGCTTGAAATGAAAATATGGGGGTACCTGGGTGGCTCGGTGGCCACTGCCTTCGGCTAGGGTTGTGGTCCCAGGGTCCTGGGATTGAGCCCCGTGTCGGGCTCTCTGCTCCGTGGGAAGCCTGCTTCCTCCTCTCTCTCTGGTTGCCTCTCTGCCTGCTTGTGATCTCTGTCAAATAAATGGGTAAAATCTTAAAAAAAAAAAAAAAGAAAGAAATGAAAAAATGTTTTCTTTTCATCTTACACATACTATTCAGAACCTATATTCATTAGCTTTATAATGATTTTTAAAATTAACCCCAGAAAAAAATTAAAGTAAAATAAAATTAACCCCAGAGATCAAAGTTGTCCGTAACCATTGTTCACTTTACATTTTCAAGTGGAAATAATTTGGAAAATTTTGACTATGACATAAATACCCATAGTCCCCACTCCTGGTCATAACATTACAAATGTTTAGGATAATTAAATCTCAAATAATCAAGATAGAAAGCAATTCCAAATCCTAATTTTATTCACTATTACTATATAATTTTCTTTTTTAAATTTTTTAAATTTTATTTTTTCTTACTCTATTTTTAAAAGTTTTTCCTCTTTCCTATTTTATTTTATTTTATTTTATTTTTCAGTGTTCCAAAATTCATTGTTTATGCACCATATCTGTGCTCCATGCAATACATGCCCTCCATAATACCCACCACCAGGCTTACCCCAGCCCCCACCCCCCGCCCCTCCAAAACCCTCAGTTTGTGTCTCAGAGTCCACAGTCTCTCATGGTTTGTCTCCCCCTCTGATTTCCTCCAACTCACTTCTCTCCATCTCCCAATGTCCTCTGTGTTATTTATGCTCCACAAGTAAGTGAAACCATATGATAATTGACTCTCTCTCCCTGACTTATTTCACTCAGCATAATCTCTTCCAGTCCTGTCCATGTTGCTACAAAAGTTGGGTGTTCATCCTTTCTGATGGAGGCATAATACTCCATTGTATACATGAACCACATCTTCTTTATCCATTCATCTGTTGTTGAAGGGTATCTTGGTTCTTTCCACAGTTTGGCGACTGTGGCCATTGCTGCTATGAACATTGGGGTACAGGTGGCCCTTCTTTTCACTACATCTGTATCTTTGGGGGTAAATACCCAGTAGTGTAATTGCAGGGTCATAGGGTAGCTCTATTTTTAATTTCATAAGGAATCTCCACACTGATTTCCAAAGTGGCTAGACCAACTGGCATTCACACCAACAGTGTAAGAGCATTTCCCCTTTCTCCACATCCTCTCCAACACTTGTTTACTGTCTTGTTAATTTTGGCCACTCTAACTGGTGTAAGGTGGTATCTCAATGTGGTTTTGATTTGAATCTCCCTGATGGCTAATGATGATGAACATTTTTCCATGTGTCTGATAGCCATCTGTATGTCTTCTTTGGAGAAGTGTCTGTTCATGTTTTCTGCCCATTTTTTGACATGATTATCTGTTTTGTGTGTGTTGAGTTTGAGGAGTTCTTTATAGATCTTGGATATCAGCCCTTTGTCCGTAGTGTCATTTGTGAATATCTTCTCCCATTCCATGGGTTGTCTCTCTGCTTTGTTGACTGTTTCCTTTGCTGTGCAGAAGCTTTTGATCTTGATGAAGTCCCGAAAGTTTATTTTTGCTTTTGTTTCCTTTGCCTTTGGAGACATGTCTTAAAAGAAGTTGCTGTGGCCGATGTCCAAGAGGTTACTGCCTATGTTCTCCTCTAGGATTCTGATGGATTCTTGCCTCACATTGAGGTCTTTTATCCATTTCAAGTTTATCTTTGTGTATGGTGTAAGAGAATGGTCGAGTTTCATTCTTATATACATAGCTGTCCAATTTTCTCAGCACCATTTATTGAAGAGACTGTCTTTTTTTCACTGGATTTTTTTTCTGCTTTGTTGAAGATTATTTGACCGTAGAGTTGTGGGTCCATTTCTGAACTCTCTACTCTGTTCCACTGGTCTATGTGTCTGTTTTGTGCCAGTACCATGCTGTCTTGGTGATCACTATTACTATATAATTTTCATGCTATATACCATAAGTCAAGACAGCATATTCATAGATGAGTTTATACAAATGTGCAGCAAAAGAAGGTTATGATAATCACAATCCCAAACCTCTGTTTTATACGCCAAGTGTAACTTACTTCAAGATATGGATTTACTGTATTGTTTAATTCTGAGAGACAACAATTTAAGAATTCCTTTAGAGAAAATCCAGCTGTGAGACTTTGAATAAAAGTGAGGTAAAATCAAAAAGTGTTAGTTCCCCATTGAGAAACTTCTTATAGTTGTTGCAATGAAGTGTCTTCAGTACTGTGTTTATTTGAAAGTTCTTTTTTATAGATTTCTAATCATTAAAATGATAAAAATTACCAATTTTATAATTTTAGGATATCAAAATGCTAGTTTTAGAGTTTTTGACTATACTAGAGATATTTTCATTCTAAATTTACATTGATGTAAAAATTAAATTTTTATCAACTGATATGTTGATTTAATTTGACAATCTTGCTTTCATACTCTAAAAAACAAAGAAAATTAAAAGCTGATATTGTTATAATATATGTTATATTGTGTTATGTTTTATATCATGTTATGCTATTTTATGTTGTGTTATATTATGCTACAAAAAATTCACATATTTGATTAAAATTAGCTATAATAGACCAGAAAATTACAGAATATAGGTATTCATTTAAAAATTTTAAATTATTGATATAGTTGTGTGTTTTACATGGCTTTCTATTTATTATTATTTTTTAATATTTTTCTGGTTTTCATAAGTATTAGTAGAGCATTTGTTTCTAAATTAATTCCCTAGGTTTTTGTCAAGACCCTTTCTTGAGTTGGGCATGAAAAGCAACATGGTTGCTTATCTCAGCATCTGTGGTTTCTCTTTTTCTTTTATGAATTTAACTTATAGCTATAATTTAACTTATAGCTTAGAACTACCTACAAACATAGTTTCATCATCTTTTTCTATAGGAAATAATGTGTCAAGAAGATTTACTCTGTTAGGTTTTTTTTCCTCATCAGCAACGTAAACATTTCAATAATATAAATTATAAATAAAAATATTTACACATACACATATTTTTTTCTTAAAGTAGGTCTTGGTCCACAAAAGATATGTCTGTAGAGTGGATGAAGGGATAAGGAAAGGTATGCCAGGCAAAAGGCAAAGGGACACTAAGTGGTGATATTAAACTAGAGTCCAAAAACTTAACTAAGATACAAATCACATGTTCATTACATTTAGTGACAAAAGCACTTAAATAATTCTAGTCTGGTGCAGTGGTCGGAACTAAAAGCAGGCGGAAATAGCATATGAAAGGAGTTGGACAAAAAGTAATTAGAATTAAGTTCTATAAGTCTTTCAAGAAGTCAAGAAATTGGTCTTGTAATGAAGAATACAGAGAAGTCCACATGTGGAGAAGATGGGAAAGAGCCAGGAGAGAAGTTGAGACTTCAGGGAAGGTAAGGAATGATCGAAAGTGCAGGTCCTAAAGACAGGAGGGAAAGTGATCCAAAGAACAGTTGGTGGTCTCGAGTCACTATTGTCACAAGAAGGAAAATGAATGGGCGCCTGTGCAATGTGTGAGTAGGTATGGTAAAAAGAAACTGAGAGATGTCTTTTTTTTTTTAATTTTTAAATTAATTTATTATTATTTTTAAAGATTGTATTTACCTATTTGTCAGAGAGAGAGAGAGCGAGAGGGGGGTACAAGCACCAGAAGGAGAAGCAGGCTCCCCGCTGAGCAAGGAGCTTGGTGCGGGACCCCATCCCAGGACCCTGGGATCATGACTGAGCCAAATGCAGAGGCTTAACCCACTGAGCCACCCAGGCGCCCTGAAACTGAGAGATTTCTTAAAGTCTTTTTTTCCCTGTAAAGTAAGAGGCAAGATTTTCTGCTGACTGATGGGAAATGCAGGAGGATCAGAGATCTGAGGGTTACTGAGATTGCTTGAAACAGCTTTCATGAAGACTAGGAAATCCTCAGGAGATGGAAAATTCTCAGCTAGCACTGAGATCTCAGACCAGATTATTGATCGTAAATCTTCTGTGCTGGCAACGTACAAGGTCATATTACTTGTTACGTCTTTGCTTCATTACGTAGAAGTGGGTCCTGCGGAGATGGAAGTTGAATTCCACAGGAACGTGGTTGAATGATAAATCCTAACCCAACCTAACAGTGCTAACCTAGCGAGGAAAAGGCATAAGCAGAGACGGACTTAAAGCTGATGAAAGTTAAGCTGCAGGCCCCGTCCCTTGTTCAGGTCACTTCCAATGTCTGCAACAAACCTGGCAATCTTATACTTATGATTTATATTTTTACACTATTTTAACTTTTTTAAGGTTTTATTTATTTATTTATTTATTTATTTATTTATTTAAAGAGTGCACGAGCAGGGAGAGGGACAGACGGAGAGACTCTCAGGCAGACTGTGCTGAGCACAGAGCCCAACTCAGGGCTTGATCTCATGACCCTGAGATCATGACCTGAGCTGAAATTAAGAATCGGAAGCTTAACCAACTGAGCCACTCAGGCACGCTATGTTTTTATACTATTTTAAAAAGTATCCTGCAAATAGTTCACAAGCATAAAACCCCCAGATTGGAAGGCAGGCGCAGAAAATAAGAATGGTAGGAACGCTAATAGGGAAGGGGGAAAAAAGTAAGGGAGTGTATGAATTGTATTTTCTGATGAGAATAAAGTGAAAGTGGTGGGACTGAAAAACCCAAAGGAGCTAGGGGATTAGAATTTTGTTCTCAAGAAGTGGAGTGAATGATATCATGATTTCACAGGTGAGATACTTACGACAAACTGAATTTGTGCTCTCCGTTCTATTCCCCTGGGACTTTTTTCAGTTTATTACAATAAAAATATAGAATCTATTTTTGTAATTTCTTAAATAAATAAATACTTTATGGAGAACGTTCAGTGACCTGTATGTGAAAACCCAACTGAGAAATCCTTTTATAGATTTTTAACATTTTTTAAAGTCAGCTCTATGCCCAACATGGATCTCACTCACCATCTCAAGGTCAAAAGTCGCACGCTCTACTGACTGAGCCAGTCAGGCACCCCAGAGAAGTCCCTTTAAGATGTACTTATAACAAGATATTTATATCCAGTGAAGAACCAGGATGCTCGCTCTCTCACAGTCGTAAGGGTGATACAGCTACGTGTTTCCCTTTCTGGACCTGAAGTTTAAAGCTGAACACAAAAGCCGATGAAAGCAATAATCTTAAAACGTAAACATGCATCATTCATACTTTCCCAATTCTTTATTTTCTGGTACTGATAATTACCTTTGTGAGAGGTATTAGATCATTATTAGATCAAAAGAATAAGTTATAAATGAACGTGTAAAGGAGTAATTGTCAAGAAGAAATTATTACAGACTTTTACTTCATATGAACTAATTATGTGGTTTCTAAAACATAAGTCGAATTTTACAAAGCTGAACAATTACTTCAATTAATGTTAATATTCTTGACAGCTGAACAGAATAAGATGCTGTTACAGCATTTGAGGGAAGGTGCCCTGGTCAGGAGAGCTGCTTCCTTGGAACGAGCACGGACATGTGTGCATCGTGGCTGCTCCTGCTGTCCTGAGTTCTTGACGGAGGACAGTCGCCTGTTACTCGGGGCATATTGCCGCTAAGCCCTTGCTGCGTCGACTGACATCAGCACGAAGCCCTCTGGAGAGAAAGGAGACTGGAACATCAAGAGGAACCCATTGTTCACCTTCTATTTAACCTTGTTTTGAGAATCAATTTAACTGATCAAGTTCTCCATTAGTGACATATATGTCCTTACTCAGAATTTTAGTTCAGGGTTTCTTTCCATCCCTTTCTCTTTCTTCCTTTTCCTTTCTTCCTTCCCTCTCTTCCTTCCTTCCTTCCTCTCCCTCCCTGTCTTTCTCTCTTCCTTTCTACCTCAGAACGACAAAGACAATGCTCAGTGATCGTGTTCTCACGTCTACTTTAAATACCAAGCATGAAAAAAATTCGGATGACTTTTGACTGGGGCAAAATTCTGTCGTATGTCACTGAATTTGAATGCTGAGTATATGAAGTTCGTCGTGAAAACTGATCGGATTTAGTGCTTAAGAGCGAACTCGCTTCCTTCCTTTGTTTCCAAGATTGATTATTTCGGAGCTACGTTTCCCCGGGAATCAGCACAGCCGAACCCGTGTTTTCTGCGTTGGGCTTCGGCAGACACGGGGACTCGCCAGCAGGTGCTCCACGTGCCCTCCCGTGACCTGCCTGTGGAATCAGCGCGTCTTCGTTGAACAGAGGCGGCTGGAGCCGGCGAAGGTGCACAGGCCGCCTGTGTCCGTGACCCGCAGAGCCTGCGGCGAGCTTGCCTTCCTGCCCGGACGTTTGCCGTAACCGACCCCAGTGTGCGGCGCTCCTGCCGCCCGCCCGAGCCTGTGCCCGCGGCGCCCCGCGCGGCCCCGCGGAGGTCAGACGGGGCGACGCGACGCTGCCCTCGCCGCTCCCCGGCCGTGGCCCAGCGCAGTCCGACCGCGCCACGTTCTTGCGTTTCTGCGCTCTTGGTAGCAACGGGGCGACTGACATCCCTTCCGAGCGTGAGTCCCGTTCCGTGCAGGTCCGGGGCCCGCCAGGTCCGCGGTGGCGCAGGGGACCGCGTGTGGGACAAGCCGGTCAGGCGGAGTCCAGGCCGGGCCGCGCCTCGGCCGCAGGGTGTCCCCGGACGGCAACGCGGGGAACCGAGTCGGGACTAGCTCGGCCGACGCGACCGCCGGCTGCGGGAGCCCAACGCGGCGCCCGCCAAGGCCACGGCCACGGCCGCTCCCGGTCCCTCCCGCGCTCTGTCGCGTGTCCAGCCGGACCCTCGGCGCGGGGCGGCTGAGGAACGCGCCGGCCCCTGCGAAGAGCGTCTCTGGCGGCGACGCGCGTCCGCCGGGGAGTGAGCAGCGGCCTCGCGTCCCCTCGTCCGCAAGGTCCCCGGGACCTTCCCGGCCTCGCGACACGAAGTGCGGGTCCCTCGCGGCACCCAGGGCCGCAGCACGGCCGGTGCCAGACTCGCCCGCAGCGCGTCTCGCGTCCGTGTCCGCCTGCGGCTCAGCCCGCGCCCGCGCCCCTGACGCTCGTCGGCTCGCGAGCCGCAGGACCCCGGGACCCCAGCGGCGCTGCTGCTTCGGCCGGGACGGCCTCCCGGCTTGCGGGAGCCGAGGGCCCGGTCCGGCCGCGCCCGCAGCGTCCCGCGGCTCCGTCCCGGCGCTGCGGGGGGCGCGAGCAGGAGCCGCGGGGGCGCGGCCGCAGGTCAGGCCCGAGCGTGTCAGCGCGGCGCGAGCGCACACCTGCCGCGGGACTTGGGCCGAGGACCGCAGGACCCGCACGTGCGCGAGGACCCCGCAGATCCGCGCTCGCCGCAGCCAAGGGCGCTCCTGGGAAGGCCCCGAACCCAGCACGGAGCCCTCGACACCCGACCCGGTCCTGGGAGCCCGCGGTGCACCTGCGGGGAAGCCTTGTCCACCGCCACGCGCGGGGCTCAGCGACGCGGTGGCCACGACCAGGCACCGTCCACCCCGGCGTCAGCTGGAAACTAAATTGCAGATCCACGTCACGAGTCAAGGACCTGAGGGCAGAACCGAATAATTGCAGAAACGACGGCATCAGTGCTGGGTCATCAGCCGGGAAGGGAGGAGCGGCCTCCACCGAGACGCGACGGTCGGACTGAGGAACTGACTGTAGAGTATACGACGGGGCGTGTGCTCCGAGGTCAGCGTAATCCTGGGGATAATTCACTGGTACAAACCCTGGTGAAGTACATAATCTCAGCCATGTAGAAATAATAAAAGCAAAGACTTGATGAAAAGAAAGCTGAAAGATAATAAATGCATGGTCCAGTCCGTTCTTGGGGAATATATGAAATGTGAATTCTAGGGACAGAATATAATTTGCCCAACATCACATGGTCACTGGAAAAGCTAGGCTAAAAACCAGTTTTTAACGATTTGGCTATTTATTTATAAACTTACTCACTTATTTTTAAAGATTTTATGTATTTGAGAGAGAGCATGAGCCAGGGGGAGAGGCAGAGGGAGAAAGAAAGGCAGGCTCCCCACTGAGCAGGGAGGCCGTTGCAGGACTCGATCCCACGACCCTGGGATCATGACCTGAGCTAAAGGCAGATGCCTAACTGACTGAGCCATCCAGGCACCCCTTGAGGTATAATTTAGTACATATTTTATGATGTTATGATGCTTTCCAAGTAATTTTTTACCCATTTTTGTTTCTAGCATGACTTGAGGGTCTTCAGGTTTTTACTTTCCTACTTAAAAAATTGCCTTATTCTGTGTCACCATTTTTTAGAGTAGAGGCGTTTGAAGAGTTCCATGGATGTCATACATGAATATCATAGTTAAAGGTGATCAAATTCTAGCTTTAACATTTAAGTAAGAAATACAGAATGCGTGATATACTGCACACCTTATAGAAATTGGATCTCGGTTACAACTGTAATTTAAAAACGTTAATAATATGTTGCCCTACACACTGCTTGTATATATTCACTCATTGTATGGACTATTCTTTTGTCAAATATCTCTACTGGTTTCATGTACATTTGGTGTTTTTAAGAGAAACCTTTGGTCAGTTTATAACAATGGCATCTGATCAACTTGATAAAAACCAGCTCCAAGTAAAACTTAATTCATGACATTTATTCGGGGCCGATATTTTCAGGTAAGTTCTGAAAGTCCAAAATTCGGGAGGCGGTGTAGTTCACAGATCTTGTTTTTTAAAACCCGGCCTAGATTTACTGCCAACATCTTCCGTATCTCTACACACTATTTTCCACTCAGATCCATTAAAAGCGTTTTGACAGAAATCTTTTTCGACCAGAACCACGGTCACAGAGGGAAATTAGGATTCCCTGACAGTGGAGCTACCGCAAATGTCGCTGCTTCCGGGGATGCACCATTAGGTCCACCAGCCACTCGGTTCTAACAGGCATAGCTCCCCGAAGTACCTTATAAAATACTTGTTTCTAGAGTTTGAGAAGGTAGTTGTTTTGTTTTTGTTTTTGTTTTTTTGGTCTGTTTTTGCTTACCATGAAGTTTGAAATACCTTACGTCATAAGAAGTAACACGTGTGAAAGTTTCGCTCTAGCAAAATAGGCAAAAATATTTAATTATTTGAGTTGGTTCGATTGACTGAAGGCTAACATCAAAGGACAGCTTGATCTCAGAGGAGGTCGTAAGTGTGGGACCACGGGGTTCCCCAGCCCCACTGTTGCTGAGACGTGCAGAGGCCCCGCGTCCACTCTGCTGACTGAATGTCCTTGAACGATCGGTTTCCGCAGGAAAGTGAAGTCGGTGATGTGAAACCAAAGGCAGACTGTCATCCAAATAGAAGTGTGGGAGGGAGTAAGTAGAGATAAAAGATGGAATGTTGTCAGGGTTGGAGTATGTCCTTCCGCAAACCTACTCAGGGAACCAGTGTGTTAATCCGTTGTACCTGTGGTAGGACTGTTTCTGAAGAACTTCTACCTGCCCCCAAAATATTTTTCTCCGTAGCTAGAAGAGCACCAGAAAGGTGTCTGGCGTGAGTCAGCGTGTGCCTGAATAGAGCCTTCGCTTGATTGATGCGAATATTATTTTCCATATTCACCCACTTTTCTCCGAGTAGCTGAGATAAAGGACTGCTCTCCTGTACAGGTGAGGGTACTTTGAGCTGCCAAAACAGAAGTTCCTTATCAACCAGTTTAAAGAATATAAAATTGAAAAATACATATATTGTCTCTTTTAAGGAGAAAACCAGGAAGAGAAGCTTCTCTATAGACGGCTGGTTAGCAGCTTAATGACGTCAGGACAAAGTCACGTGTGTGTGTGCCTGGGGTTCCCTGTGACATTCCGGCAAGCCCGCTCGCTTTACTGAAGTCGGAACTGCCCCTGCACGGGACTGAACTCGGCTCCAGGCGTGGAGTGTGCTGAGTAAGACTGCAGCTTGGTAGCCACGACTTCAGGAGTTCGTACCAGCTTGTCGGCATTGTGTATGTGACACGCGAGATCGATGACGTGTATCTGATGTTGAGACTCGTGATGTTCCCGAGCCCCTGGAAAGTTCTCCCACTGAGCCAGTTACAGAGCAAGCCTAAGCCTCAGTGGGCAACAGAGAATGGGGGTCCCCTGACTGGAACGACGGGGCACCCTGCTTCTGAGGGCTTCCAGGTACCTGCCAGGTGGTTCTCGAGCAAGGGAGAAAGCGTATCAGTAAGGCCCTTGCAGAGGGAGGAGGACTGAAGTTTGAGCTTTGCCCCTCTTGTGCCCTGGCTGGGAGAAAGCCTTTCGAGGTGACGAGGATCCTCGAGACTGCTGCTGTATGCTGACTTTTTTCCGCAGTAAAATGTAGATTTGTCAGCATTGTCGTTTGGGGTCCTGTGAGTCGGGGGCTGGGCTAGGGTCACACAAGTGTGCAGTATGTCGTGCGTCAGGAGGCCCACTGGCTGTCCTTCATCCCCATCCTTGTGACTCTTGTCGTCTGTCAGCCCTTCTCGTCTCCGTCGGTGAACGCAGCTTCGTGCCCAGCCTGGTCAACTACGGTCCCAGATGCCACCAGGGGCGGTGAAGGCTCGGTGCTCTCTTGTTCATGTAGAGCAGGAGAGAAAACCCAAAGCCCAACGGTGAACCAACAATCCTTCCCTTAGCTTCTTAATTTGGGACAGAGCACCCTCATCGCCAGGAGAACGCACAGCCTCCGGTGGTTTACTGATCGGGGTGACTCTGGAGAGCTGGTACGAGGGCAGACATCTGGGAAGGAAACATAAAATAATAACCGAATTTTGTGAAGAAGAAGAGGAGGTCTCGTGCCGTCAGGCACCCCACAGCGTCCACCATACCTTCTTACTAGCAGAAATGTGAGCTGGGTAAGGGCAGCTTATGAGTCAAATACCAAATACTTCTAACTAAAGTTAATAGTCCTTCTACTTTGCATTTTCACGATTCAACTGACAGGCTTAATTAAGTAGTTTGAGTTTTCCTATGAAAACTTTTCTCCATTAATGCTTAATATAATACCATTCACATAATAGAAGATTACCATCAAGATGTAGTAACTAAAACATAGCGTAAGGCAAAGAATTTTGACTAGTGCTTGACACTAGTGCTCACTAAGATGGCAGGTGTAATTATCATTTTTTCAGCTGATTTCCATAAATCAGATAATTGAAAATTACTAATAATTTCTATTTCAGATAGGTTATTTTACATGACTCTAAAAATGTACTTAAAATTAACCTAAAGGCTTATTAAAGATGTAATTACTCCACATTAAAATCTTACTCATTTAAGTTCAAACTATGTAAAAACCAAGTAACGTGTGGTAAGGGTGCTGTTTAAGTTGTTGTATTAAATGATACACTTCACCAGCAACTTCTCAGTTCAATGATTATTCATTTTATATTGCACTGTATACCTAGAAGATGATGAAAATGCCATTTTTAGCCTATAATCAGCATACAAAATAAAGAAAATGAGAGTATTTTGCAAATAGTTAATAGTAAGGGGCAGGATGTTAGATACGTGTAATACAGTAAGGAAAATTAAAAGATCTAGGAACAAACTGGAGAGAGAATGAGTCTAGCAAAGAAATTATTTATATAACTTAGAAATTCTTGTTAAAAATCTTCAAACTGATATATAATTATTTACATTACATTCCCATCACTTATTTTATTTTATTTTTTAAAACATTTTATATATTTATGGGAGAGAAAGAGTGAGCAGAGAGAGAACATGAGCAGGGGAAAGAGAGAGGGAGAGATGGGCTCCCCACAGAGCAGCGAGTCGGTGCGGGGCCTGATGCAGGACCCGGGATAATGACCTGAGCCAGAGCCACACGCTTCAGTGACAGCCGCCCAGGCGCCCGCCATGACCTGTTTTATAACTGGAGTTTGTTCTTGGGGACTAACCCCTTCATCTGCGTTCCCACAGGTATCCTCCTGTCTAACCGGCCTGTCTGTTCTCTGCATCCATGAGCTTTGTTTGGTTTGGTTTGTTCATTTGCTTTCTTTTTAGATTCCCCATACAAATAAAATGACATCGTGTTTGTCTTTGTCTCTCTGGCTTATTTCATTTATCATTATGTCCCCAAGGTACAGCTACGTTGTTGCAAATGCCAAGATTCTTTCTTTTTCACAGCTGAGTGTCATTCCACTAGACACGTCCTCATTCCACGTCTTCATTCATCCCGTCATCGACGGTGTTCACGTCGTTTCTCTCTCTTGGCCATTGTAGTAAGGATGCTGCAGTGACAGTGGAGTACACGTAGCTCTTTGAACTGATATTTTGTGTCCTTTGGATAAATACCCAGAAGTGGAATTCTTGGATCATATGGTAGTTCTATTTTTAACTTTTTAAGGAAACTTCATTACTGTTTTCCACAGTGACGACAACAGTTTATATTCCCACCAACAGTGCACGAGAGTCCGTCTTCTCCAAATCTTCACTAACACTTGTTATTTCTTGTCTTTTTATGACAACCTTTCTGATAGGCGTGAGGTGGCATCTCATTGTGATTTGGATTTGCGGTTGATGATTAGTGACACTGAGTATCTTTTCGTATTCCTGTTGGCCATATGCATCTTTTCTTTGGAAAAAAGTTCAGGTTTTCTGCTTATGGTTTAATTGGATAGTTTGTGGGGGTTTTGTTGTTGTTGTTTTTAAGGTGTATGAGTTCTTTTATATATTTTGGATATTAACCCCTTATTGGATAAATGATTTACAAGTATTTTCTCCCATTGAGTACACTGCCTTTTCACTTTGCTGATGGTTTCTCTTGCTGTGCAGAAGTTTCTTAACGTGATGTTTATTTTTGCTTCTTTTAATCTTTGTTATGGAGTCATATCCTAAAAATCATTTCCAGGATTGATGTTAAGATGCTTACCACCAATGGTGCTTCTAGGAGTTTTATGGTTTCAGGTCCTTCTTTCAAGTTTTTAATCTGTTTTGTGTTAATTTTTATATATGGTGTAAGATAATAGTCTAGTTTTTTCTTTTGCATGTGGTTGTCCAGTTTTCCCAAGACCATTTATTAAAGAGACTGTCCTTTATTCATTGTATATTTTTCCTGTCATAAGTTAATAGACCATTAATTAACATTCTTGTATTCTTCCAATCCATGAACATGAACTATCTTTATTTATTTGTGTCTTCTTCAGTTTTTTCCATCAATGTTTTCTGTGTACAGGTGTTTCATGTCCTTGATTAAATCATGCATAGGTGTTTTATTCTTTTTAGTGTAATTATAAATGGAATTATTTTCTTAATCTCTCATGATACTTCATGATTAGTTTATACAAATAAAAAAGTTTTTTGGATATTAATTTTGTACCCTCAAACTTAACCAAATTCATTTATTAGTACTTACAGTTTTTCAGTGGAGTTTTGAGGGTTTTCTGCATATACAATCTTTTCTTCCTTTGCTGCCATTTTAAGCCATCCCAAATTAATACTTTTTAGATTTTTAGATGAGAATAAATTATTGAACACAATAACCAATAAAATAATACACAGAAGGTTAGGATTCCTTATCAGTCCTATTGCTATTTGTAAAGACTTTTAGCCATTCGCTAATATTTTGATAATTATATCAAAATTCTGTTGTTATATACATACTATTCTACTTGGTTCATTTCAGAAGACATGACTTTTACATTAGACCTCTACTTGCCACATCTTCTCAACCCTTCAGAGATTTGATGCTATTTTAGATTTATATTTATTATTTAAACAATTTTATATTCCCTGCTCAAACCCCTGCTGTTCCACCCATACTCAGCTTCTCATATTATAATATCGGGACAGAATAATTCCTTCTTTGTCCCACCTTCTGTCTGTATCCTGTTACTTCTACATTCTGTCTCATTGTATCTATGCCTTAACAATGATTTATACGTTGAAAAACAATAATTAACATTTGTAATACATTTTTATATAAATATGTAAATGTTCACCACCTGGCCAAGCTTTACTCTAGGATTGTGCTTCCTTCTCTGGGAGTCTGATGTCACACACAACCTGATATCACCTAAAAGCGAGTATCTCTAACACCAAGGTTGAGTAATCTTTCTCTTTTACTAAGTCGGTTACTTAAAATCATGCCACATCTCACTACTTTATATTTGAACTATGAGTTCCTTATAAAGAGCTTTGCTGTTTTTTAAGTTTCTGGTGTTTTGTTTTGTTTTGTTTGCTTTATGTGAACTTCATGAAGCCCCCAGTTTTCCGTTGTTTTTACTACATTATCTATTTTATAGATTCTCCTACCTTTTCTTAGTGGCCTGCTGATCTGACCTGGATGGGTCATCCCTGAGGCCTCAGTCCAGTCTTCCCTTTCCTGCCTTCTTTGAACTTCTGTTTCCTGGATCCCATCAACTTCATTATTCAAGATATTCATAGAAACAACATGTGGAAGAATTACTTGCTAAATCTCCACACACACACACACACACACACACACACACACACACACAGGTAACCCTGTGGAGGTGATGGATGTTGGCTTGATTCCAATGACCTTCTTCTCTCTCTCTATCTCTCTCTCTCTCCATATATATCTTATATGTCTGAAATCATTTTTATTTGCTATCATACTTCATTGAGTTTGATTGGGTTGTCTGTTTCTATATGTACTTCAAGATAAGAGGCAAAAAAAAATGTTAGCCATTTGACTTTCCAAGACTAGGTTAAATTATATTCTTTAATAACTGTTTTCAGATTATTTCTTAATTTGTTATCTAAAACAAATTTATATTAGATCCAGCTTAGATTTAGTAAGGAGATAAATTTTAAATAATGATCTCATAATGTGTTTATCTTACTTCCACTGTGGGAAAAGCACTTTTTTCCTTTACAGTATGGTAAAATCAGTCCCTTCCTCAAAATAAGCAGAAAGTCTATCTTATCCCTGCATCTGCTAAAGATATATACAATTTTAATTATTTCACCAAAATTGATAGAAATAAAGTCCTAAAGCCCAGAAAACTGAGCAGGAGCCTTTACTAGGCAAAAGAAGGTATTTTTTCTGAGTTTAAGAGAAAATACATTGTGATGTTCTTTGATTTAAAAAAAAAAAATCACATAAAAAGTCACATACTGCAGCTGCATAGGAAACTGTAAGATTGGTCTTTGAGTCCCTGAGAATAAGAACTGTGGTTAGTCAACACTCAGAGTCTTGGAACCAAATTAAATGATGCAAAACCCTGAATTTGAGGGAAAACAGGTCCTCTCTTTATTTAGATGCCCCAAATCTGTGGAATAAGTGGGCATGACATAATCTTGGTTCTTATGCAACTTGTTACTACCTATGAGATTTTGAGCACTCTGCCTAACTCTTTGAGGCAGACACTGTTACTTTAGTTTAAGGGGTGAGGTAGTTAAAAGAAAAAATACTAACTGATTTGTGCAAGCGGCCTATGTAGTAAATAGAGTAGAAACTGCATTTCCATCATCAGTAATGCAATTGTTCTCTATCCTGTCTACATTTTAGAATTCCGCCTGAGAAACTTTAAATGGGAAAAAGAAGGAATGAATGGATAGAGAGCTAGAAGGAGAGGGAGAGAAAAAGAGAGAGAAGAGAGGGGAAGGGAGGGAGGTAGGAAGAGAGAGAAAGAAAGAAAGGCCCTACTATTTTTCAGGACTCTGATTTAAGTGGTTTAGAAAACATTCTAGGGATTGGCACTAATTTTAGAGAGATTTTTGGGGAGATTCTAATGTGTAGCCAGTGTTGAGAACCACTACCCTAATCAGTACTTCTTGAGCCTAATGTCTGTATGAAACCCAGGGGGAAGCTACTAAAATGTAACTTTTCACTTTGAGCCTACACCAAAATGGACTGGACCATAAGCAAAGTCACCTGTAAAATATTTTGTATACCACACGTCACTAAGGAAACACACCTAGGAAGATCTTTTGTTTCTAAGAAAAAGACTAACAGTACACAGTGAAGAGATTTTGTGGTCAAGGTGAGGCAGAAGGAAATTAAGGTGGGAAATTAACTTTAGACAATGATTGTTGGTGTTGCATAGTAACCAATATTTAAATTATAATTCCCAAAGATCCCTTTGAGTTTTTAAAGAAAAAAAAATTATGATGATGCTTGTTAAAGATAGGAAGGCAGACTTCATAGTTTTTGTAGTAGGGAAGAGGGGTTGGGCTCAACTACAAATACAAGGGCAGTAGAGATGAGTGGCCAAGGAGAAGGCTGGGGGCCAGTGGCCAAGGAGAAGGCTGGGGGTCAGTGGATGGAAAATTACTAAGAGGAAACATCAAGGCCGTGGGCATTCTGGGTTGATCAACAGGTTTTTTGCTGAGTGTAGGACAGTGATCTATAGTGAGGATGGGAATGAGGAAGATGCGCAGACAGGTGTCAATGATGGGGATTATCAATAAACTCACCTAATAGGATTCTTCCTAAAAATGAAGAAATTGGGACAACAAAGCCCAAGGTTAGAGATAATCAGAAAGAGGACTCAGAGGAGCCTCATGTTTGGTTAAAAGGGAGAGTCTTTGTCAAAAGGCAGAACAAGTCATAATAGAGACCCTTGCAGTTAATTGTATCGATATGTTTTAATATTTATTGGAATCTTGGAAAACTTTTAAATAAATCAATGGAAAATAATTAGGGAAACTCCATAAAATTAATTTTAAAAAGGAGTAAGTCTTAATAATTAAAACCTGACATATTTCCTGTAAAAAATCCAAATACGTATTAAAGTCTTTATTGAAAGAAGGCAGTTAATTTTATTGCCAAAGAGAGAGTAGGAAAGCATTTGTGGGCTGCCTTAGAAACAATGTTTATAGTGCAATTACTTTATGAGTGACAGCCCCAGAAATGATGCATGCATCTCAGCAAATTTGTTTTTCGAAAAAAGGAAAAACTAATTAGTGTGAAATGATATAAATGTCAATAAAATATAAAAAATTGATATGACTCAGTATCTTAAAATAATTTGAAAAATGTTCCATTCCTGGATAAGACAAGTAGCAATTAGTAAATAATAGACCGAAGCAATCATGAGTTTTCACTTCTTTCCATCTGTAAAACATGAAAAGTGAGAAATAATTATAAATTGAAAGAAACTAAAAAAGAAAAAGTTCAATGTATTACACAATGAGACCTTCATTAAAATAATTTGAATATTGCTTATGTCCTAAAGGAGTGATTAAAATTATCTTGCTTTCTTTAATCACAGTTTAGGATATCTCTCTGATGACTTGGCACAAATTTTAGACACTATGAAACAGGAAGCCAAGATAAAATAGAAGCCATCTGAAATCGAGCCCTGAGAACTATATAGATCTTGGTAGACCTCTTTGTTTGATTAGTTTCCAGTATCTTTCTACAACACATGGCTTAAACAATTATCATTATTCATTCACTATCATAAATACTAAATACATTCCTTGAGAAGAAAGCCCATTTCCTGAAACTGAGGTAAACCTCAGAACAAATAAATAAAATTTAAAATGTAAAACATTGAACACAATGTAATCTGTAATTACTTGGAATTTTCATAGACTGTCATTAGCATACCTACTTAGTTATAATAAGATTTCAAAATATTGAGGGGAGAATAGAATAATAATTTGGCATGTGTAATTACCAAATGGATAGGATGAATGTTGAGTGCATATCAGTAAAGACAGAACAACCACAGCAAACACAGCAAAGACGCTGATGCGACTGGGGTTGTTAGGTGGTTACGGTACCTCTCCCCACAGATACGAAAACATTTCCACTGTGTTTGGATAATCTACTCCACCTTCCTAGAGGATATCTACGAGGTGACATCTTGAACTCAGTCAAATGTTTCCATTAGTCGACATATTTCTTACGTTCCCATAAAATAATTTTTATTTTTCTCTCTCTAGGAAAATCTTTCCAAATATTACCTTTTTCTCACTGCCATTTCTCAGTATTGTGTTATGATACCATTTCTGATATTTAAAGTTCTTTTCCCATGGCTGCTGAGAGAGAGGAAGCCATCTCTGTTCCCATTGTCCTGGAGGATAATCTGGCTAAGAATTCAGCTCTAACAAGTCACTTAAACCTGCTGTTTAAATTAAACACTTGTACATTGTTGGCCCTGATGTTTAAAACTTTACCTTCTTATGTAATGAATATCAAGGAACCATATGGTTTCTCAAACTTCATGTTTGTTTTGTTCCCTTCTCCAGCAGTCACACTGTCGTTAATCATGGGACGTGCTTGTGTATGACCCACTAGACTGAGAAGCTGCCTTGGTTTCTTCTGGTTTGCCCACGTGTCCAGTTCTGAATTACCCAGCACTGTTGCTGAAGGTGTCAAAGTCCTCCCAGTGACGGTCAGGGTTAGAAGACACTTTAATCCCAACTACAGTTCCTGAAATCAAACTCAAGTTTCCATTTTGCCCAGTCTTTATGCTATTATTCCCTTGTTGGTCTCAGGAAATCTGGGAGGTCATCTGTAGGACATTCCGTGACATGAGTAACTCCAGTGTCACATTTAATCTACTGATTAAGAGCCTGGAGCAGTGCGGTGTGCTTTTTTGAAAATGCTGCAAGGGCTGTACATACTCAGATCATCTCTGAATAACAAAACACTCGGGGACGAAGTGCTGTAGATGCCATCTGCTCAGCAGTCGCGGTGAGGACGTAACAGAAGGAGTAGATGGTCACATCCAAGAGGTGATGACGTCAACAGCCTCGTCATGTAAGAGAGCACATGCAGACACGTGGAAGGTCAGCCTGGTACTCTAGAAGCCTCTCGGTGCCAGTTAAATGGATACATGATTATCAGGGCTTTGCTGGAGTACTAGAGCTGCTGAACATCCTCAGACGTAAGCATTGGTCAGTATGTCCCCTGAACAACTGGGACATGGGGAAGTGGTTACCAATTAATATTTTTTGCTATTAAAACATACTGTTCATCCTGGACAATCAATGTATTTTTCTTGATTCAAATGTGTTTATCTGCCTGAGAGAACAGGTCTCCTCCTATATGCATTCTAAGTATCTATGAAAAATCCTATAAAAATTTGATAATTGCATTGAATGTATAGGTCAATTTAGGAAGGTTTTGTGTCTTTGATATATTTTCTCCCAAATAGTGAATAAATAATTTCTTTCATTTATTTAGAACTTTCTAAATGTCCTTTATCAAAATTATGTAAGTTTCTTTACAGATTGTATACTTTTGTTGTTAGATTTATATATTTAATTATTTCTTTCTAAATTAATAATTCTAAATTATTTAGAATATTAATTATTCTAAATTAATTTTATATTTATTATTTTCAGCATAAGGATAAAATTGACTTGTGCACCTCCTCATGGTTTCTATTTCATATTTTTTGTTTCATATTTTTATTTGATTCCTGTGACTTTATCTTCCTGATATTTCAATGATTCACTGATATATGTATATTCCTTTTTATATTAGTCTAGCTTTTCTCATTATTTCCTTTGGAAGAGGAATCAGTTTCCATTAAATGTAACACAAAATGCATTGACTTATTTTCATAATATTTAAGCATTGTTAATTTTACATCATAGTATTTAAGTTACCAGATATCAAGAAAAGTAAACATCGTGCAATGACATGACCTCTTCTTAGGAAGTACAATAAACCAGGGACTGAACAACAGACAGGTTCAGTTCCAACAAAAGCCACCTCTTCTTTGTATTGGAAAAGGCTATATACAGCCTAGATGCATCTTTATAACATACATAATAGTAGAACTGACCTCTTAGAGCTCAGGGAAATTAAAAGACAATACTTAGAAAACAAAACAGTTTTCAGAACATTGAAATTAGCCCATATATGAAGTGTCTTTATGATCATTACCATAATAGAAGGCCCTTAAATATTACAAGTCTATCATAATTATCCTTATTTAATCACTGATTATTTAAATTCAGTTCTTTCTTTCATTATGACTTTCTTTATCATGCACAGGCTCAGTTTCTTCCAATAGAGTACACCACCCATTTCCCCCGTTTGTTAGACTTTGTCAGATGGCGAAGATCGGACCCTTGATGAGGTGACCTCAGGTCACAGAGGTCACGGCAAAGATGCAAGAGGAAGTAAGGGAGGGGGAAATGGTTATGCAGACCTCGAAGAACTAGAACACACACGGCCACATTTGGAGGAGGGCATAGGAAGGTTGAAGTCTGAGGCCTGAGCGACGAAAGAAGCAAATTTTTCCAACTGTAATCAGAGTTATCACTTATTTGCAAGAACCTCTTCCCTTGGATCCACTACCTCAAACGTATTATGATAATTTGTGTCATTGTTACATGCTTGTGCCTTTTTTCTTTCTATTTTCAAGCCACTCAACTCCTATATTCTTTTCTTTGATCATGTCTTTATCTCTCCCCTTCGGATCTAAGAATGTCTGACCCATTCTAACATATATGTCTTATACTTCTTTGATATATCCCCTTGAGTAACTACAGAATACGTATCTTCTTCCTTGTACAACACTTCCAGCTCATTCGAAGCTTTTCTAAATTTTGACCTGCTGGCGGAGATAATTTTGCTGTATTATTGGCTGCATCATTTGTTCCTGCTGTGATATTTTTCATTCTTTTTTTTACTATACTTCCTTTAAATATAAAAAATACAGAAAAACAGATAAATACCGATAGATCTCTGCAGTAACTCCTCATCAGAAGCAAAATAAGATATTTTTGTTCCCGAATGACCGCTTCTGTTGTTTCATATTACACTTGTGTTCTAACAATTGTGATGCGATATCATACAGATTATTTATCGTTTAAAATATCTTCACTCAGCAGTACCAATTCTTATTAAGAATATTAAAAAAAAGAATATTTTTAACAGTGGGTACCATCTCAGACCGTTCCTTATGAATGTAAGTGGTAGAAGTTAATGAAGCCCACAGTTCTGAAGTATCTACAACATGATTTCTTGATAACCACTTTGTTGTCATACGACCATATTACTTTTTAATTAGATATATTGGATTTAGGATTTTTTTTTATTGGTTAGATCTATGTCAGTAGAAATGACAACATGGAGGCAATCTTACTTGAGCAAAATGAAATTTGTTGTTAACAATATTTGAGAATTTGCTGTGTGCTAGACACCATTCTAGGTGTGTTCCGTAGAGTAATAATCACTGATTTACTTATTCACTCAAAAAATATCCATTGAAGGACGAAGAGGAAGGGATCTTACTAGAGCTAATTCTGTGTGCTTGGAGGGCAGCAGTGAACAAAACAGACAAACCTTCGCACACCCACTTTCATTGACTTTACATTCTGTTCAGTGAAACTGACCAAAAGGTTGATACGACGGGTTAGACATTTTAAAATGCTATTGAGAAAATCAGTGCTGGCAACGAGAGCAGACAACTCTGGAGTGGGATGGGCCATGTGATCTTGTATAAGGTGGGTAGGGAGAAGTTGATGTTTGAGCAAAGACCTGAAAGGACAAGAGAGCGAGACAATGAGGGAACAGCACGCCCCGCAGTGGTATGATGTCTGGCATTTTCGACGATTGTGGAGCTGGAGCTGAGAGGAGGAAGGGAGGGAGGGGAAGCGGGAATTGATGCAAAAGAGATAACAAGGACTGAAGATTGGACAAGTGGAAATCGTATAAGGGAGTAGTCCTTGACCCTCTCATAATCAACACCCCTTTCTCTGTAATAGCTACAGATGCAAACCAAATTATTTTAGGAACCGAGACACTACGGGGGGTGATGGGAGTTTCTAAAGTTGTGGAAACAACTTGTTAAATTATCAAAGAAAACTAAGTATAATCTTACCTAAATAGTCCGATCACAGTATTCTTGGAAAATTCAGTGTATGAAAACTATTAGAAAATATTTTGGTCATATGTAAAATAGAACTAGTCTCTAAGCTCAGAAACATAAGCAAGTTTTTCATTTTTATGAAATTGTTATTCCATTTGAAAGCTATGGAGGGGGACAGACCTGTTCAGCCATACCTTACATCTTCTAGGATTTCTAGGCTCCTTAGATTTGGCTCAACAAATGTCAGTGGAAGCACCCTATCCTTCTTTATTATGATAATAAAATTTCCCCATATTTTTCCAGAACCTCTCTTCAAGAGCAGGACCAAATCTTTAAGTCGTTGATAGACATTTGCATTTTAGTCTGATCTGACATATCTTAAAAGGGTTGCTGTGGCTACTGTGTTGAGAATAGGAAGACAAGAAAGGAGCCAGGAAGAGCAGTTCTGAGTCTACTGCAGTGATCCAAGCAAAACATAATGATGGCTTGGATCAGGCTTGTAAAGGCAGAGGAGCTGAGAAGTACCGGATTTTAGATGTACATTAAAGTTGAACAGATCTACTGTTGAATTGCATGGGAAGAATGAAAGAAGTCAAATGTGAGTTTAAGTATTTCAGTTCATTGTGTTGCCCTATAATAACTAAAAGGATAGAATTATAACTTACTTAAATATAGTTTTTAAATGGACAGTGGAAGAAATCAGTTTGACTGGTGCTAGGTTATGTGATTCTCTCAACAGTCCAAAGAGGTAACTATTATTATTCCTATTTTATAGATGCTAAACTGAGTTTTAGTATTTGGGGATGTTCTATAACCATTAATGCCAGAGTCCAGGTTGAACAGAGAGGTTAAAATGATATCATAAAATATGGTCTTGTTCTCTCTTTTGCTCAGCTCAGATTTCTTTTCTAGCAATTCCATTTCCAGGTAGTTCTTTCATGGTACCAAGATGGCTGCCAGAACTCTAGGTTTGCATTTATTCTTTGTGGCAACTCAACCCTCTTGACTCTGAGACTAGTGCTCAACCTGTGGCCCAAGGAGATGTGACGGTTTAATGGTCACATATTTACTCCCACTGAAACACATCAGCTGATCATATGTAGTAAGAAATTCTCTAGGAAAATATGATGCTTTTTTCCAAAGGTGCAATGATGATGATGATAGATGATAGATAGGTAGACAGACAGACAGACAGATAGAAATAAACCATAGATAACCACTGAAAACATCATGAAAAAGTAAGTACATACATCCATGATATGTTGTCAAAATCCCTATTTAGTCTCATTCAGCACTCTATCTCTATAATAATAATTATATTTCTAATATAAACTGTCAAAAATTACTGGACTAAATATTAACACTTGTACTGGCATTCAATATAACCATCATTAAAAGTTGTGGAAAGCACACACACACATACACAGGAGTTTGTACCCCAGCAACTGACACAGTAGGGTTTAAAAGAAAATGTCTGTTGTATTAACAAATGGGTAAATAAACACTGATTCTAAATGGAAACCCTCCTTTTCTTCTTAACACTTTAGGGAACTTGCTTTCACAATGTTCTTCTAAAAGAATCCAGTGTTTTAGGGGCACGTGGGGGGCTCAGTGGGTTAAGCCTCTGCTTCGGCTCAGGTCATGATCTCAGGATCCTAGGATCGAGCCCCGCATCGGGCTCTCTACTCAGTGGGGAGCCTGATTCTTCCTCTCTCTCTGCCTGCCTCTCTGCTTATTTGTGATCTCTGTCAAATAAATAAATAAAATCTTAAAAAAAAAAAAAGAATCCAGAGTTTAGACATTTGAGGGCCGTGTAGCACAAGAAAGTTGATGATGTGCACCATTAATTTAGGCAGAAGGTGTTCCTGAGAGACGCTGAGAGTGTGAACCGATTGTGTCCTCGCAGCCATGGAACCCCATAAAAAGTAGAAGTGGGAAAGCATGAAATTTCAGGGTCTATGCATTGTTACCTTCTAAAAATGGGCATGGTTTTACTTTTTACTGTTTTAGTTGATGATTTAATGTCCAATAATAATATTCTCATATGAGGACAGCTGTGTCTGGTAGTTGTTTTAGGATCACGTAACCTGGTCCAAGCCTTTCATAGATTTTCGTGTAAAACAGTTTTCTTTCTGTTTAAATAATGAGGATAAAATAAAAGTTTTTTTAACCTCAACCAAGGTATCTCATTACCGACGCCCATAAGCAAAATCAAGCAGTTTCTTCTACAAGTTTTTGTTGGAGATCTATTAGACCATCTGCTCTGTTTGCTCTCCGATACGTGGAGATACGTAACCCCTGGCACCAGAGGCAGCTACAACAGCTGCGAGTTTGCTTGAAGCAGCCTAACTGTGCTATCGAGATTCCAAAATCCTAGGGTAGAATAATATCCTCCAAGGCCAAATCCTTTACACCAAGGTCAGGAGATTATTCTCTAGAAAGAGGGAAAAACAATAGTTTAGGTCCTGATCATCGCGTTATGATGATCATCAACCTTAGATATTGAAATTTATTTCACAGGTAACTAGTAATGTAGGCACAAGTCAACTTAATAGATGTGGATAATCAAAATAAATCGGAGTCTTTCCATACATCTCTGCGTTCCTTTGTGAAGGGCATGTAGCACACATGAAATTCTTCTATTAAACTCTTTATTTCTCTTGGGGCATCTGGCTGGTTCAGTCAGAGGAGTTTGCAACTCTTGACCTTGGGCTTATAAATCCAAGTCCCACACCGGGCGTAGAGATTACTTAAAAAAAAAAAAAAAAAACACTTAAAAAAATCCTCTTGATTTTCCTACATCTCGACGCCTGCTGAATGTCACTGCCCATTGCACTGTTAGTAAATTCAAGTCAAAATCCTATCTCACGGGGTCGTCTCTTCTGCTGGGTTTTCAGCAATCCAGAATATGTGCTGTTGGGATCATAGGAACGCCACTTGTCAAGGCCACATTCCTTCCTGAAATCGGGGGTTTCTGTGGCTCTAGGCCAAGCCTGCACACAGAGATGCTTTTCGGGGCTCCTACTACTTTCAGTGCTGAGGCCTGTGTAGTCCCTCTGTCTGCCCGCAGCAGCCCCTGTTCTCGTGCAGCCTGTTTGAGGGGACCTTGGGCTACGATTTCGCAGTGCGGGGACCTCGGCCCCAGGCGGACAGTTGGATCAATGTTCACATTTCCTTCCACACTTCTTTCATACCGGTGTGAACAGCCTGTGTCCTCGAACAACCTGGATCTATTCTTTTCTAAAACGAAAGTCTGCTGGAAGTTGTTTCTGGAAGTAGTGCCACAGTTTGGTTGTTTTCAGATTTGCTAAGTCAAAATACCTGAGTACCTTCTGGAGATAGGAAAGTGCACCACTTCCTTTCGTCCCCTGCGGTGAAGCAAATACAAAAATAACTACCTTTTCCCTTGTAGTTGTACTCACAATGGAGGGGAAAGAACAAAATATTTTATAAAACCTTTTATTTAAAAATATTTCTTTTCATCATGCCTGGGTGGCTCAGTGGGTTAAGCCTCTCCCTTGGGCTCAGGTCATGATCTCAGGGTCCTGGGATGGAGCCCCGCATCAGTCTCTGTGCTCTGCAGGGAACCTGCTTCCCTCTCTCTTTCTGCCTGCCTCTCTGCCTACTTGTGATCTCTCTCTCTGTCAAATAAATAAATAAAATTAAAAAAAAAAATTCTTTTCTGCTAAGAGGCATTTTATATCCTAAATTCTCCTGAATGGGTTACTTATGAGTAGGTTGGTTGATAAATTATATGGTCATCTTATCTATGAGTCATTCAAATTCCCCTTTGTGCTATGAATTCCTTAATGGTAAAACCATTAACATTAAGAATCAAAACCATTTCTTATTCAAGTGAGAAATGGAGTCTGGGTTGAGTAACCTTAATAGTTTAAGTGGCAGTGTGAGCGCAGCTTCGCGATCTCTATATTTCAGTCTCGATGAACAAACTTGAAGATTCTCACTAAATATTGTTCATCGTATTGTAAGACTCTCACATAATGGGTAAAAGTATGATTAATACATTATAACGATTTTGCCCTACATACAAGCAAACAACTTACATATTTTTAGAATTTATTTCTACCCAAGGATCAGGACGGGCTTTAAAATACTGTATTATTACATAATACCTCAGTAGACGTTCCTATAATTACAATCAGAACCTTGCAAACAAGCTGTCGGCATTTTCTACAAGGAAGACGGAGGAGTAAAGCTCACCTCTCGTTCATTGTCTCTGGGAAAGAGGACCAACGAGGAGGTTCGGCAAATAACCGATGGATATGAAATGACAGAGATCAGTATTAATTCAGCCTCATCAATTTAATGGGTGGTCAGTGGAGATAACAGTATATAGACTTAAGTGTGTATTGACAATACGAACTTAATTTAGGGAGGGGAACTTTAAAAAAAATTTTTTTAATTTATTTATATGACACAGAGAGAGAGCAAGAGCAGTGGGAGCAGAGGGAGAGGGAGAAACAGCCTCCCCCGCTGCCCCGAGCAGGAAGCCCGATGTGGGGCTCCATCCCAGGAGCCTGAGATCACGACCTGAGCCAAAGGCAACACTTAACCCACTGAGCCACTCAGTGCCCGAAGAAGGGGGAACTTTATTTCAAATGAATCTTCATGTGGGCAAAGGGGATTTCAGGAAACATTCTGAAAATTCACAGGTGTCTGTTCCCTGCTGAAGACGTTTTTTCATTACCTCTCGTGTAGATGTAACAGTTTTCAGAGAGTATATCTACATTTAAAATCGAAGCACCATCCCATGTCTAATTCTCCTGGACCACAATTCTGGAAACCAAAATTCATCATTGAATACTTCACTAAGTTTGTTGTGTTTACTTCTTCCTTACTCATTACCCCATTTAATAATCAACATGTAACTCCTTTATACGACTCAATATCGGCATGGTATTTTTTACATGTAAATCTGCCAGAGCAGAAAAATACATTCAGTTTCATTCTCATCACAGCAGACAGGAAATTGCTAAGGGCCATTGTACAAAAATGTCCGTTACTTTTTCTAGCGTCCGCAGCAGCATCCTGCCTATTCTATCTGATGCCACCTGGACTTATTGTCGTTCACATTGTCCGAGGACGAGGGCGGAAGCCTAACGATGAATTCTGTAACGAAGGGAGAAGATGGGGTGACTTGCAAAAATACAACAGCTTTTGTTTCTTCAAGTAAAAGTCCCCCTTAATTGCAGGGATTTTTGGCATGTTGTGTTTCTATGCTTTTGTTTGTGGGTCGCATAAGCGGGAGTATGTTATTTAGGCAACGAGCAGGTATGGGATGAAGTAACAGCATGACACGTGGCTCATGGTTCTAAGAGCCCCTACAAGCTTATCGGGGAGATCAGACATTTGTGCATTTATACAAATACTTAATTCAAGTTGCTCTGTGTGTGCACACACGTGGGCGTGTGTTTGTATTATAGAAACACACACGGGAGAAATGGCACAATTCTGCCTTCAAGATCAGAGAAAGCATCTCAGAGAAAGAACATACCAGCTAGACTTTGCAACACTGAGCTTTGATTTTGGAAAATTGGCAATCAAGAGCAAGAGCAACTTACGCTCCCAGTTTGCCTCAAGACTGAGGGATCTTTTTTCAGCACATGTGACTTCGAGCACTAAAACCAGAGCAAACTGAGATGCTTGTTTATCCTGATTTAAAACATGAGTTTCTTTCTAGCTTTATCTTCCTTTCAGTATGATTCCCATTTTTACGTCATGCCTCTCTAAACTCAGCCTGTTTGAAATACTGATCTAACAGCCTATTAAACTCAGTCGAAATCAGCTGAAGACATTTCCCCCTTTTGTGTGGTCTGGAAAGGCTGGATCCTCTCTCTCTCATGGGAAGGGATGCAGAGATGCTACATTCAATCTCCCCAGTGAGTCAAAGGAAACGCAGCCGAGTAATACTGTAAGAGTAAGAACCACTGACATGAACTGAGCTGTTGTTAACTGTCGTGCGCACATTCATGCACTTAGTACTTACAACCCCCGTGAAATGGGTATAATGAGGAAGCCCAGGCACTGCGGTATGAAGTAAGTAGCCCAAGTGCTGAAGCCAGGAGGGAAACCTTAGACAATACGGCTGCAGACTCAGGACTCATCATTACGCTATTGGATTCCATGTTAAATGCTAAAAGTGCTTATCCTGCTGTACTTGGAGGAAAATCTCAGGTCAAAAGAGGGCTGTTGTTGTTTAATTTCATATTTTCTTTCTTTTTTTTAAGATTGAAAGAATTAGGGTCATTTAAGACTGGGAAAACAATAGAAGTCCAGAAAGCTGAATGGATAAGAGAGAATTAGCGGGTGTGGGGGTGGGGGGATGTGGGCCTTGAAGATTCTTCTTTCAGTGGGAGGAGGGAGGCTTAGCACTGTTACTTCCCCGACTTTGTAGGATAAAGAAATGGATGAAACACAACATGCAGAGAATACGTAAATAAGAATTATCTCCGTTTAAGTGAAATGCTGTGACTTTCTATATCCATTTCTTTCAAAATTTCTTCTTGCGTTACTTGGGAAGGAAGGAGAAGGAGAAGGATGTTAATGCTTTCTAGGGTAAAACGCTTTCCAGGAAGCTCCTTGCTGCCTCTGGAACACTTTACCTTTTCAGTTTCAACTGACAGTGTCTTCGGTTCTCAGTGAAACTCTTCCCTTGACACCCAGGACACGCTTTGTTTTTCCTTCTACTTCTGCAAACTTACTTCGCTAGTATCTTCCCGAGGCCCTTCTCTGTCTCTGTCAAATCAGGGTGTGTCCTGCAGCCGGATTCCCGCGGTTTGACCGTTCATTCATTCACAGAATTGCTCGCCTCGTCCCTGTGGTGGTGTCAACTCAGATTTTGCGTCTCATTGAGTATTTGTTCAGCTAAATTAATAATGACGGAACTAGAAATCTCTGACTTGTCAAAATTTGAGAAGATAATTTTATAGCAGATACTACTGCCATAGTTTTTACATAGAAAAATAATTAAGGGTTTCTAAAAATTACTATTTTTCTCCTTCTTGGCAGACTGTAAACAGTCCATTGTGATTTGGTTCTATAGCCGTTATCTATATATAGTTAGACATTTAAACATCTGAAACGGCCTGCCTTCGTAAAATTTATAGTTTCCGCAGCTTTTTTGTCTGTTTAATAAGTGTTCTTATTCACATTTGCAGTGACAAGCACAGCCCAAATATTTTTCCAGATCCAAGTCTACATTACCCACTTGAAACTGAATTTGAGTTGCCTGCACACATTTTAGAAAATAACTAATACTACACTATTGAAGGAAAAAGAAACTTGTTTTAAAGGAACAAACACTCTAGTGACTAGAGAAGTTTTCTCTAATGATTTTCAAAAAAAAGTCCAGACCCTGGACAAGTTGCTGCAAAGACTGATTATGGTTTTGTGGTTAAAAGCACAGACTCTGGGGCCAAATGACTTCGGTTCATATATCTTATCAGAGAAAAGACTTTTAGAAAGTTACTCAAACTCTGTGGCTCATCCAAAACAGGGATAGTACAATAAACAAATGAATCAGGGATGATACACTATTTCACAGTAAGCATTAAGGTAATGAAGTATTGGGACGCCCGGGGGGCTCAGTCGGTGAAGCGTCTGCCTTTGGCCCAGCGTCCTGGGTCGAGTCCCGCGTTGAACTCCTCGCTCAGCAGGGAACCTGCTTCCTCCTTTGCCTGCTGCTCCCCCTGCTTGTGCTTTCTCGCTCTCTCTAATAAATAATTAAAATCTTTTTAAAGAAGGTAATGAAGTGTTAATACTGACATATAGCAAGCACACCGCCATCACTCCTGTCTGAGCGGTCAACCGCCCATAACTCCTTTACAAATACCTCAATTTTTGCTTTTTGTAAGTTAATATAAATAAAGCAAAATTTCAGTTTCCATTTGAACCTTCTAAAATGTAGTGTTTCTTGGGGAGCCTGAGTGGCTCAGTTGGTTAAATGTCTGCCTTTGGCTCATGTCATGATCCCTGCTTCTCCCTCTCCTCCCTGCCTGTGCCCTCTCTTGCTATCTTTGTCTTCTTTTCCCAAATAAATAAATAAAATCTTTAAAAAAATAAAAAATAAAAGGTAGTGTTTCTATACTCATCTATCTTTAATTCTCAAAAGGGGAATAAAATCTTGTACCTAATGCATGTCTATTTAAATACAAGGGTATCGGTATTTAATCTGATAGCAGTAACTTGTGACAATGCTGTTCTGCATACACACACTTAGTTTTTCGACACAGCTAATGTCAGGAGCAGGAATGCCCGCATGATGAAATACTGGGTCTTTCCTAGGACCAAGGAGTAAGTCTATTTTTCTGCCATTTACTCTTTGATCTGGATTAAATGGTTGAAATTCACAAAACCTCAACCGTTTCAGGTTTGAAGTGGAAAAAGTAAGATCTATGTCGCAGTATTGTTAGAAATAAAAGAACATGAACTTTATTAGTTTGCTAGGGTGACCATAACAAATACCGTGGACAAGGCGGCTATCACAGAAATTTACTTCCCCGCAGCTGTGAAAGCCCAAAGTCCAAGATAAGGTGTGCGCAGGGTCTGCTTCAGTGTGAGGCGTTTCTCTGACTCACAGACGCCATCTTCTCCCTTTGTCTCCCCGTGGCTCTCTCCGTGTGGGCATGCATGTCTGATGTCTCTCTGAGTGTCCGAATTTCCTTTCTTACAGGGGTACCAGTCACTGGACTAGAGCCCATCCTAAGGACCTCATATGAACTTGATCACATTTTTAAAGCCCTTGTCTCCAAATATGGCTGCATTTTATGGTACTAGGGATTAGTACTTCAACATATAAATTTGAGGGGAAATATTCAGTCCATAACACTCTACCTTCTGAATCCCCCAAATTCATGGCCTTCTCACATGGAAAATATACTCATTCCCACTTCAACAGCCCAAAAGTCTTAACCCATTATAGCTTCAACTCTAAGCTCCCACCACACTTCCAACTATCACGGCACTTACTGCCCCAGATTGTTAGAGCTCGTTTACGCGCTGGCTCTCTGCCCACTCTACCACTAGACTGCACCTTTCTGATGTGTTAACTAATGTTTCTACAGCACTATTTTCTCGAAAGATAAAAATCACTTAAAGGCTACATGTGAGAATGAATCCTGGCCCACAAGATTTTAATGCAATATTCATTGTGTTTTGTTAGGTTGTCACATCTTGAGCTAAAATTATTGAAGCCGCAAGGAAGAAAATGTATATAAAAACAGATTTTATTTTTAGTAGTACTGTAGCAAAGGGGTAACAGGTAGGAAACAATGTTATTTTCAAATTAGGAAGTAGGATATAGTGTCCAGAGGTGTATCATCATTAATTTTGTGTCTTATTTTTTTGTTTTGTTTTTTTTTTTCCTTTTTCCTGGAAAGCAAATTGAGGGATATGACCTATAAAATGTCTTGGTTCATTTTGCCTGCCCTGTCACTTTTACATTTATTCAAGGTTTTGAGAAATTGATGCTTGAAAACCGCAGACATTTAACAACATCAGTGTTCAGTTATTCAAAACAACCGAGAGCAATAGGAAAGGTAGCCCAGAGTGGCTGTGAGGACCACAAAGCATTTCAAAGACACATAAAAAAAATAAGAATGGGGTGGAAGTCACCTAACCAGCCTGAGAAGTGGTTGCCAGTGGGTGATATTTAAAGTCATTAGCAATTCTGACAGGGCAAATGGGCAAAGGAGTTGTGCATGAAGTCGTCTACTGCAGGGTTAGCCGCAGTCCATTACTGACAGGCAGAACAACAAGGAGCCCGCGGAGAACACTCAGGTCAGACTTTCCGCGAGTCATGTCAGCGGCGACGCTTCCCAGCTCGAAGAAGAGCACGCGGGGTAACATACATATCGTGTGCGTATATGGTGTGAGGACATGTGTGTATTGTGTGCATATATGGTGTGAGGACATGTGTGTATTGTGTGCATATATGGTGTGAGGACATGTGTATGTACTTTGTGCGTACACACAGACACACACGCACACTGTCCTAGGGTATTTCAGCAATTAGAGAGATGAGAAAGTTTATCAAAATATATTCTATTTAAATATTTTATCAATGTCATATACTATGTTAATCTTACTATTTTATATTAAGGGTTTTCTATTTTGATGAGAAATAAATGGGATCCTTGTTCCATGAGCTGAAGGCATTTGCAAGGAGCTGAGTGCAGGTATGCTGTCGGAATCTTACAAAAGTAGAAAGTCAGGTGGGAATAAGCATCCACATTTGGCTTTGGTCTTTATTTCATATTCTGCCCTGACCCTCTTTTGTAAGGTAGCACAGAAAGGTGCCAAAGTGAAGGTGATAGAGGCAGTGTCCAGACAGTGAGGGGTTTGTCAATGAATATTGTACCAAAGAAAAGACATGTTACTAGTATTAACATGTACCTCAAATGCTTGAGGTAGGGGTGGTGCACTTTCTAGAAGTTAAAAAAAATTAAAAATACATTAAAAACTACAAAACTAACAATAATAAATCCTTTGCCCAATTTTTCCAAATTGCCTTCTAAGTCTTTTAAATATTTCATTATTCCATTGGTTCAGATTCTTACCAGAAATATGATCTACCTGTTTCACTGGATGATTCTCATTACCAAGTTGCTGTCTGGAGTGTAATAAAGGAGGACTTTTTTCTCACTGATGTATAATTGACATATAACATACTAGTTTCAGGTGTACAACATAAGAATTCAATGTTTGTATGTATCGTCACATTACCACCACAGTAAGTCTAGTTTACGTCCGTCACCATACGTGGTTATAATTTTCTCTTGTGATGAGAATTTTTAAGATCTACTCTCTTAGCAAGTTTCAAATATGCAGTGCAGTATTATTAACTATAATCACCATGCTGTGCATTATAACCCCATAACTTATTTATTCTGTAAGTGGAAGTTTGTATCTTTTAAAGGGGGTCTTACCGAAAGAGAAAGTACATGTGTCGTCTGTGACTTACCTCTTCCCTAAGGAGTAAATCTCTCCAGTGCCACTTTGGACTTTGAGTTGTCAGGATAACTAAATAATCTTCAGTCTTAAACAATTTTATCTGCCAGTCCACCCTTATCTTGACAAAAGTCCCTTTGGATGCTCTTACCATAGACCCCTGTTTGCCCCCATCCCAGTAACCTTGAAGCCTGACTCTTGATTGGACAAGGTTTCTGGAACCATGTGGAAGCACCTATTCTTACTAATTCCTCAATCATGTATACTAAAAATAACTATCCCGTGTGACAGTAATGAAATGTAATGATTTGTTCTTCTGTTGGACAATAGGGTGGGAGAAGAGGTTCTGTGTGAATTCTGGGAAGGTCATTACACATAATCACTGTTCTAACAAGCTAAAGTTGTATTTTCTTCACATCAGCAATTGACAAGCCTATTAAAAAGTGATCAGCCTGGAGAACGTTATACATGCTGTATGTATAATTCATTTACAGATACTCAGATTTATGTCACAAATACCATGTCGTTAAGCTCCTATTATTTCCTAGGAGACTACCCTCTAGAAAGAAACTCTTGCATTTTAGATTGCCATTCCTATCAGTGAGCTTGCATGTATGTGCTTCTGTGTATGTACATAGGGGTGTGTGTATATATTCATATACTATAGACATATTCATACATATATATGAAATGCAATACATCATAATAGAGGCCATACAAATAGTTTAAAATCTAGTGAAAATCTATAAAGCTTTCATTAGGACTTCTCTGGGCCTTATGATTTCCACATTCACTGCCATAAAGTGAGTTGGTACCTTCTCTGAAATTTCCAGAGCCAGTATAGTAACTTTGGCTTGGATAGCCGAAAACTAATTCCATCCTTGGAAACATTCTTAGAGTCATAGTAAAATTATCCAAGTCATTAATTTAGTTCATTCATCAAGAATTGGCTAAAAAAAAAAAAAAAGAAGAAATCTAAATTCCTAACACAGATGAATAAAGAGTATAAAAATTATAGAGGCATTGCCCAAGATTCCAGTATTTGATTAAAAATAGTCCGTACAGTAAGCTCCTGTCCATTCCCACCAGATTCCAGATTCCATACAATATCTATGTCCACTTTCCCTGCTTACGTTCTCTGAACCTCTGAGGAGGAGGTGGGTACATGAAGGAATTTATATCCTTAGGTTGTAGGAGAAAACAGCCTTCCTCTCACATAAAGGACTTTGAAATAAGCATAAATAAGTGTATCTGGGTTGTCCTTTGAAAGATAAATTATAAATCAACACGTAGCTTCTAGACGTTCAAGGTAGCAATATTGCAAGTGTTATAACTAAGGGCAAAGAGTATCAATCACAATAAGGTAACAATGGAAACCTTGAAAAAGGTGAGTTATCAAAGCCAACCCCTTCAATGTTAATTAAATATTCTGTCCTTTGGCAGGTTTATCCCTATTATGGGAATATATGTATTAGGATATTGGAACATAAAGCTTGACATCATGTAATTCTTCGTTCTTGGTCTCAAACCAAACTTACAAGCTCTTGTCTGATTGTCAAGCCTTCATAGACACTGATTCTGTTGATAGTCGCATTTTTCATTTTAATTTAATGCACAAGTCCTGATTCATACAGTTCACTGTATTATGGTTGAATCTTCCTGAGTCATTCAATTTAAGAACGCTAGCAAAATAACTTTTCTGTACTTGCCTAGGTAAGGTCAGGTCGAGGTCAGGTAAATGCCATTTTACTCAGCCTCCTGAAATCTAAATTTTCCCAGCTCAAATCCCTGAACTCGCTGTCCATCTATCTGTACAATGTCAAAGATGCCTACTTTGTTGGTTGGTAATGGATATTAAATGAGATCATATACAAAACAAGTTTGGCCCCATGCATTTTATATAGGGCTCGCGTACCTTTACTTCTCTTTCTGAACTCGAGAGCTCAACAACCACTTTAGCATTGTAGCTCTCCGGTGCTGTTCCTGTCACAACTGGAAAAAGTTCAAAGCACTGAGCTAAAGCGACGTGGTATGCAAATCTGTTGTTGTTTCAATAGAATATGCTTTTTTTAATTATAAAATTAAAATGCACATTTAATTCAGACACATAGAAAGCTATAACGGAAAAGGAAATCAAAATCTCTCGTAGCCAGTGGTGCGCTGATAAACATTTAACAAGCTCTTTGAATGCATGTGTTGACATGTACCGAAGTTTTTGTAAATTTTAGTGATAAACGAATAACACTAAAGTACGTAATACTCTTTATTGTCAGTTCTATTTAACCTATTAACTTTCACAGAGTGCTTTCATGGATTTTTGCCAAATTACATTATCTGTGGAAAAGCTGTGGTTGCCGGGCACTGGAGGGCTCCGCTGGTCGCGTTGTCTGACTGGATTTCGGCTCAGGTCGCGATCTTGGGCTGTGAGATCAGCCGTGCATGGGGCTCTGCACTCGGCCCTAAGTCAGCTTGAGATTCGTTCTTTCTGCCCCTGCACATGCTCCTGCTCTCTCTCTCTCTCTTTCTCTCTCTCTAAAATAAATAAATAAATAAAAATCTTTTTAAAAGAAGAAATATGGTTATAACCCACCCATAACTCAGCAAATGGAGTTCTAGCCTAATCATCTAGTCCTTTTCCCAATAAACGAATTGTCATCGAATCTTACTTGAGATCAGCTGTTAGACTCTTTCTTACTTTCTGCTAATTATGTTCATTAAAGCGAAATGTCTTTCAGCCTCTCTAAACATGGGGCATTTTAATCTACACTATTAACATGATTTCCATCACTTTCTTAAGTCTAGGCAAATAACAAAATACTGAATCAAGGCCCGATTTACAGCATCGGCTCATTTCAAGCTAACGGATGCCAAATGGCATCACTGGGCGTAAAGTCAGGAAAATATGCCCCGTTTCACGCCCATACACTATCTCAAATAGATGGATAAAGTAGACACAAACAACCTTAAGAGTGTAAATAATAATAATTTGCCTTAAACGCATTTTTTTTCTAAAGTACATATGAAGTGTTTTTTAACGTGGGTTATGTGGATGGTAGATTCTCTGAGTCACGGCAAATTAAAACTTTCAGTATTTTGCTCTAGTAAGAATAGATTCTACTAAGAGAAAGATGAAGATTCTTATAGGACTCGAGGTTCAGAATGTGTCCACCCATAATTCTGTTACTGCTCTACTGATTTCTTACCTCATCACCCCATTGTCTTCTTGTCTCGGAGAAGCCCAATAGTAGGGATTTTTGCTCTTTTGTCAGAAACTGCTTTTAGTTGGAAAAATGTAGGGTTTTATGAACTTTTAATTTACAAACTTTTTTTGCTGTGAGAACATGTAGTCTGTTTCATTTTTCTATGAATGTGTAAGCTCTGCTTTATTATTTTCTCTGGGCAATCAGGGCTATTTTATGATGTTGGAAAAACTATCTTCAGTTATGGTTTTCATTGTTTTCCTCTCTCTATCCTTTCCTTGTAACATTCCTATTAAATTTTAGAGCTACTCAACCTACCCCTTCTGATGAACTCAGTCACACCACTCCACGTCTGGGGTTTGTGCTATTTGAGGATCTGGCTTTCCCCCCACTTTTGAAGGAGTTTGGGGGGCATTCTGTACTGTGCCTGAGCAAACAGCTTTGACAGAAAACGGCTCTGATATTCTCAACGACCGCAGTTCTAGGCGGTCCTTAGCACCCGCGTTCTCTCGGTTTGCCCTGGACCCGTTTTCATCGCAGCGACGGTGTTGCTTGCAGACGCTCAGCTCCCGTTCTGGGCTTGGTCCTTCAGTGTAATGTCACTACGGCGGCGGCGTTCCTGGTGTTGTACGTAGCAACCTAGTCTTACTCCTCAGGGCGATGTTGTCCCAGTCGTCCACCTCCAAGAACTCGGTTAAATGGTTGTAAAGTCATACTTACTTCTGGGCCAGTTACTTCATTTTCCGTCTTACTTTTCTCGCTCACACTTTCGTGTTTCCTTGATCCCACGGTGCCGGGCCTTCATCCGAGTTTATAAAGGCCGCGTCGGGCAGATTAACCGTGGACGGAGCCGTCGGCAGCGCGGGTGTGTGACACGCGTGTCGCCCGCTGGCTCGTGGGTGGCCCTGCGGGTGTGACGAAGCGCGCTCTCCGGTCAGCAGACCTTCCAGTGTGTCGCACGAAGGAGGAGGCAGCTCTTCACTCTAGAAATGCAGCATTGAGTTTACTTCCTTCCAACAAGGAACCAGTTTTCTTTTTTCTTCTCTTGGTCCCACCATTGTGGGGACACAGACGATGCGACAGAGGCGTCCATACCTCTGTAAAGCTCTGCAGTCTGTCTGTCCCTCTGGGGCACTTACTCTGCCGCTGACAGGTGTCTCCCACCTCCCTATTTCTTCTCGGTCCTTTACAGATGCAGGTTCACATCTGCACACGTCCTGTAGCATTTTGTTTTGTGGTAGTGAACGAGGCACAGATACAGTATTTGTTTTTCTCCAAGTGATGACCGGCTACCTTAGCACCACGTACGACACAGGTTTCTTTCTTCACTGATTTGAAATGCCACAGTGATCATTTGCTTCGTAAGATGCTGCTATTAGGGGAAACTGGGTAAAGGAAACAAGGGATCTCTCCATATTATCTCCTAGAATTGCATATAAATATGCAGCGATCTTAAAGTGAAAGTTTAATTGTGAAAAATAAGATGTTCACCTGAATATTAAGTATTTAGCTACATGTTTAGATTTGAGGGAAATTCTACTTTCTTATTAGCTTTTGTATTGCTTTAATTTTATGTCTAATTGTATATTAGCTTCAGACTCATTTTTTTTTTGCTTTTGGAAAAAAGCAGACAAAAATATGGAAAAATATAAATATAGCATATAGAGAACACATAAATGAAAAATGTTTTGTGAATAAATTATAAATTTCAGATGGTACTAGATAGGGTAGTATTTATACAGATGTTTAAAAAGATAGAAATGTAAGGTAAATATAAAGATTTTCCTCGCAGGGCTAAAGTAACTGTCTTAAAAGAAGGCCATGTTTAAAATACATGAAAAGAAATTTTCCTTCAAGGGGAGAACTTGGGAACATCTCCCAATTTTCTTTGTAAGTTAAACATTGCAGCTTAATTGAAAAAAAATTTAGGATATCTACTAAGGAAAAGGATAAGTGATTATCATATGGGTTTGGAAAGTGAACATAAGAAGTCACATGGAAAAGTTCTGTGACTCTAATAAGAAAACTAATCCTCCTGGGTCTCCTTGAAAGATCCAGACTTTACAGTAAACACAGTAAAACCAGTGAACGTACACACACACACACACACACACACAAACATCACTGAATAGCGGAAGCTGATGAAGGTAAATGGGGAATCCCAGTAACAGCCACATTATAGGTGTAAATAACCCCATGAGATCGAGACCCCCCCCCACTTTCAGTGCAAGATTTGGTGGCGATGAATCACTGTCAAATGGAGCAGTGGAAAGAGATCTGTAAGACGAGCACACTGCAGTGTCCTTTGACATTCCCTTTTATTTTTCTTAGATTTTATATATTTATTTGACAGACAGAGATCACAAGTAGGCAGAGAAGCAGGCAGAGAGAAAGAGGGAAGCAGACTTCCCGATGAGCAGAGAGACCGATGCAGGGCTCCATCCCAGGACCCCGAGATCATGACCTGAGCCAAAGGCAGAGGCTTAACCCACTGAGCCACCCAGGTGCCCCTTGACATTCCCTTTTGAACGTGCAACGAACGTAAGGCAATGATTTTCAGTTGCACATGAAGGAAATCCGAGTCAAAACAGTTGAAGCTAAACCTGGGTGTTTTTGGAAGGATATAGGATATGTCCGAGCATTAAATGCAGGCTGTGAGAACAGCACATCTCAGAGGCTTTATAGACTGGACCCGAGGGCCTGATCCTCTAAGACTCATTCCACTCCACAGAAGCCTCCCAGGTTCTCTCCCGTGGTGTGAAAGACTTGGTCCCAGGGAAGATCTTAGACATACACTTAGTACTTGACGCCCTCCGAGAGGAGAGAGTTCTTCCTGCTAGTCCCACTCAGAAAGATCCCACGGAGAGACTGTGTGTGCCCTGACTCGAATCATGGAATTACTCCTCTCCTAGCACTGGGCCAGGATGAGAAGGACTGTTGTCGACCCCACGTGCATCTGCAGTAGAGCTCGGCCACCAAACTGAAGGCGGACAGGAAAGTTCGGAGACGATCAAACTGGCGCACGCTACAGGACAAGGTCAACAAGCAAGGTCAGAGAAGAGTGCCGTTCAACACACTCTGACGACAGAGTGAGAAAACAGAGTATCTTTCTTTCCTCTCTGTTTTATTTTTGCTAGACTTTTTTCCTCCACTTACTTCAATAGATAGTTCTCTTCTCTTTTCTAAAAGATTAGTATTGAGAATTCGGCATAATGGCTCAAATGTGTGAGCAGGGGAAAACAGTACATTCCTTATACTCCTCATACTTAACTGTGACAAATATAGAAGATAATTGTAATATTTTGCAATATTGAAAACCAATAGCACGCACTAAATAACATAGAGTCTTTGTTAATAATTTGTGAAAAATTATAAAGTACTGCTCTGGAAGTCTTGATTAAATGACGAACATAAGGTTATTTTTCCTCTGGCATCGCTAATCACTCACTACAAGCATGAGAATATTTGTATTATTCAGTGTGCTTGAAAATAACTTGTCAAATGTTTTACATTTTATATACTGTTACCATCCATAGTCGAATAGATACAATGTGCAGATTAGCAATCGGGCTGTGATTTGGGGCCAATTAACGTGCAGCCAGCAGAGCATGCTAGCTGGAAAAAAAGCCAAGACGACCACATTGAGATTTTAATTTACAGCTCTAACACTACCTACAAGCAGAGAATTACTTCCGTAGTCCCGCATACTTATTTCACACCCCTGTTTGCCTTCCAAACTGTGGAATACAGTAAATAACCAAGAAACCAATGTGGTTGGTCAGAGAATGGGAGTTGGAGGCTCTCTAATCTGTCAAGAGTGTTGCACTGGAAAACCGTTCAGTCGTTCGTTTGTTTGTCTTTGATTGGGAAAATGATGAACTTTCTTCGGGAGTGTGGGCAGATGCCTTGTCTCAGAGCTTCTGGAATCCCTGGTTAGGGCCAGTGTCCTTCGGGACTTTGAGCACAGTGATGCACACAGCATTGCTCAGGGGCCAGCACTTGCCCACGGTGGCAGTCCCTGACCAGAGACAGGTGCACGGCCATACTCTTGTGTTTCTCGGAGTGGTCGGGCTTGCAGATACAGAGGGGGTCTTTGTGGATGACGGTGGTCTTCTGCACCTTCATCGTGGTCACACCAGACAGAATCCACCCTCACATGGAGACATTACCAGTAAAGGGGCATTTCTGGTCAACATGGGCGCCCTCCACAGCCTCCTTGAGCATCTCTGTCGTATGCAGGAGCTTCTCCTTGCCAGTTTCTGCAGGCAGGACCCTCCCATTATTTAGAAAGATGGTTGGCTATTTTGGAAAGCACGCTCGGTCTCAATGTCCACCATCTTCCCAGGTGCCTGAGGAAAAAAAACAGGAAACATTTTAACTATAAAAAAAACCATACTGTGTTTCCTTTTTTTCTCCCTAAGAATCACTGTTTTATTTATTCATTGTATTTCTTTAAATGTAAAGAATTAACTTTGGTAAACTTTTAATATTTTATTACTGGCAATAGACTTCAAGAAGAAATCTTTATATCCACTGCTGTGGGCTATCCTGGTTTTGGTATTAGTATCTGGAAACCTATTTTCACCCTTTTTAAGGTGTTAAAAATAAATCTTCTAGTCAGGAAAAAAACCTTGTGGTTAAATGAATTAAACTGTCCTCTGTACCTAGCAGGCATGATAAATAACCCATTAAGAGTTTGGGGAACTTCGTTCCCACATACCTTATGTTATCCAACGCACCGCTGATTTGCTGCACCACCCCAAGCTCCAGAAGACAGGAAAGTTTCAAGGTCTGAGTCCGCGCCAATCCTGTGAGATGCGACAAACGCCAGTTGAGTCGTATATTAACTAGACTCAGCAATTGCTCCTCATTACACTCCATATGCTCGTGTGTTTTTTGAGATTAAAAAAATGTGTCTTCTGTTTGGAAAACTCAGACTTGGTTCAAAATGAAAGAAAAATTCCATTGATAGAAGTATTACTTAAAATGACAACAACAGAGATAAAACAAAGCAAAAACAAAACCCGGTAACAAAATGAAATACCCACTGAGGTCTTTTCTTTATAATTACAAGAGAATCATATGAGAAAACTAACGTACAAGTATTATTTTAAAAAAATGATTCATTGAGGGAAGTACAAGTATTTACTTTTAGAACATGAGTGTAATAGTATTCTGAAAAGCTGGCAGAGGTAAGTGTTATAAAGTGAAACCAAAGTTCATATAAGGAAAATATAAGGAAATTCATAAACAGAAATGTTTTCAGAGTTCCAAGTACCGTGTTCCTTTACTACTCTGGAAGGCTGTCTTGTTTTGTACATACTTTTAAAATTTCCCTGACCTTCATGTGCTTTCCTCTTAATAGCTGTCTGAGGTGATTAGATAGAACAGTCATTATCACACCCTTTTTTAAAACTTAATTTTGATTTTATTCTTTTTTACTGACGTATAACTGACAGAACATTATGTTGGTTTCAGTAGTACAATGTAACGATCCCATTTAGTATACATCACACAATGACCACCACAATAAGTCCGTTAATACCATCACCATGTATTTTTACTATTTTTTTTCTCATGAGGAGAACTTTCAAGATCTACTGTCCTAGCTACTTTCAAAAATTTAATACAAACACTGTTAACTACAGTCACCATGTTGTGCATTATATCCCCACGGTTTATTCATTATTCATTTTGTAACTGGAAATTCGTTCCTCTTGACCCTTTTACCCATTTTTCCTCACCCCTAACCCCACCTCAGGCAACCACAAATCTCTTTCTGTTCTCTATGTCTTCAGTTGAGCTCAGTTTTGTTTTATTGTTTGTTTGTTCAAGATTCCACTAATAAATGAGGTCATACAGTATTTCTCTTTTTCTGTCCGATTTATTTCACTTAGCATAATGCCTTTGGGATTCATCTATTTTGTCACAAATGGCAATTTTTTTATAGCTGAATAATATTCCATCTTTATCCATACCACATCTTTATCCAAAATTCATCCGTTGGTGCACATTTCGGTGGCTTCCATGTTTTGGCCATTGTAGATTATGCTGCAGTGAACATCCCTCTTATTGAGTTAGTGGTTTTGTTTCCTTTGGTAAATTTTATATTCTTCTGAAATTGTTGGATAATATGATAGTTCTATTTTTTTGAAGGACCTCCGTACTGTTTTCCATAGTGGATATACCAGCTTATGTTTTCACCGTTGGTGCCCAAGAATTCCCTCTTTTTCACGTCCTTACCAATACTTGTTATTTTTTTTTACCTTTTTGTTAATAGCTATTCTAACTGATGTGAGATGATATCTCATTGTGAGTTTTGTTTTTTAAGATTTTATTTATTTATTTGACAGAGAGAGAGAGATCACAAGTAGGCAGAGAGGCAGGAAGAGAGAGAGGAGGAAGCAGGCTCCATCCAGAGCAGAGAACCCGATGTGGGGCTCCATCCCAGGACCCTGAGATCACGACCTGAGCCAAAGGCAGAGACTTTAACCCACTGAGCCACCCAGGTGCCCCTCATTGAGGTTTTGACTTGCATTTTCCTGATGATTAGTTATCTTTTCCTGTACTTTTTGGCCATCTGTTTCTTTGGGAAAATGTCTGTTCAGATTCTCTCCTCATTTTTTTAATCAGATTGTTTTTTCTGTTATTGAGTTTTATGAGTTCTTTATATATTTTGAATATTAACCTTTTACCAGTTATATGACTTGAAAATATTTTCTCTCATTCAGTAAGTCGCCTTTTCATTTTGTTGATGGTCTCTTTTTCCATGCAGAAACTTTTTAGTGTGATGTAGTCTTACTTGTTCATTTTTGCCTTTATTGCCTTTACTTTTGGTATCAACACACCCAGCTTAAATGAGAGAGAAATAAGAAATTTGTCACTAAAAGATTGGTCCTGGAACCCAGATAATTTTATTCTTAGGCTAATAGGTCTTATAGCTCAATGTGTTCTCAAAATTTTAGATACAGATATAACAGTATGGGACAACCTCAGTAACATTTAGGAAGCTTAAACTTCCTCAGTTTGTGTTAATATATTCCTCACAAAATTTGTTTTATTTGGTTGTTCTTTCTTTTTTATCAACCCCAGAAGCATCTCATTTATGAAACCCTTCCTTGATAATGGGTGAAGCATAAATTTATAAAACCTAAAATATCATTAACAATGTTTTGAAATAATAGTTACTTTCTGGTTGATCTACTTCATGAATTTTTCTTCGAATATTAAGTTTCATATTGCAAATGGTCATAATCTCATTACTTACCTCCTAATTAAATCATGCACAATTAAGTTGACACAGACCTTCAAAACAGAGGGCATACCCGGAATCAGAAATAATATGGATTGATCAAATTTCAGAACTGACTTCATATGAAGATGCTAAAAATCCTATTTAAGTAAAGAGCAAAAAGTGAGTTTTTAAAATGTATTAGTCATTTTAAGATAGGACTTTCAATTACATTCACACATATCGACCAAAGTAGGTACTAAACTAAGCAAGGTTCATTAACAGTGTGAGATTTTACTCATAACAATGGTATTTGTTCAATTCTATGCAATTTAATAGGCATTGAAAAATGTATATCAGTTCTTGATTTAAGAATGCTTATTTTATTTATTTTTCAAAGATTTTATTTATTTATTTGTCAAAGAAACAGAGAGAGAGAGCACAAATGGGCAGAACAGCAGGCAGAGGGGGAAGCAGACTCCCCACTGAGCAGGGAGCCTGATGGGGGACTTGATTCCAGGACCCCGGGATCATGACCTGAGCCGAAGACAGACACTTAACCAACTGAGCCACCTAGGTGTCCCTAGAATACTTACTTAATAAAAAAACAAAAACAAACAAACAAACAAAAAACTGATTTAATACTAACGTGTTGAAGTTTTTGTTTGTTTTTATAACCCCAAGACCTAGACATTGTATTTCACATGCAAGAGGGGTGGGGGGGAGTCGCACTCGTTGCTTACCTAAGTGCCCAACATTTTATAGATTTCCATCATTTTTTAGTATGTCTAAACATCCCAGGGACACCTGTCCCTCCTCCTTACAAGTGTTTCTTAACATATTATGGATCGAGTCACCAAGAGTCAAGAGTCCACATTGGGAAACTATTTCACTCTTCAGGTGAACAGTAACATCACGACGTCTGTCGGACCTGGTGGCTGCCTCAAGTCCTGCACAAAGCTGCGACGATACTGACACTATGTGTAACATATATATACATATAACACTTCCAGAAAGTGAGAGTGAGAGAGAGAAATCACCTCTCTGTATGTGAGCACTGAGTGTTGTTTATTATTCATTTTAATCTCTTGCCATCCAGCTGCCAGTCTCCATGGGTGGAGGAGTTGGTGGGAAGGTACACCGGGACCTTGTGAAGTGGTCCCTGGCTGCTGGGGACTGCTCTGCGCCAGTTAGCAGTTTTCCTGGAGCTGAATGGAACTAATGCACAATAAATTCATCTTCTTAAGAAAATGTGACATTCTGTTCTAGACAGATTTTAAAAACAAACAGGTGCTATCAGAAATACTTTTTCATTTGAAAATATTGTGCCTAAAGGATAGAAAAGATGAGGAAAAAAATAATGTGATAATTCTGTTGCACTAAAATAATTTTTTATGTCACAAATAGTCATTCTTCTATTTTGTATAACACATTAAGTAAAAAATTAAACATGTAGTCCTCATGGAGGAAGCACCCAAAAATGGTAGACGCTCATTTTATGACTTCTTTGAATGTACTCTTTTTTAAAAGAAGAAGCCAAGACTGTAGTCCTTTTGGTACATAATTGGAAAAGTGTATCTTGAAAGAGGGAACTGAAATTGTTACAACTTAAACCTGGGCAAGAGTGAGGGAAAGAAAGAAGAAAAAAAAAAGAAAGAAAGAAAAGGAACTCTCATGTTTATTTCTTTATTCAGTCAACTAACCTTCACTGAGCACACTGAGTACCACAAGACATTGGACGTGGTTTCAATACGAACGTGAGATCAAAGTGATACACCAAAACCCAACCCACAAAAGACTCAGCAAATGAACAAACAACTCCAGTACAGTATAAACAAATAAAGAATGTGCAGAGGAGGCAAAAAAAGAAACAATCTGTGAATCCTATTAGCATAGGTGTTGACGACTGTGTTACCTTGGAGGTGATGCAGGACTGAGTCCTGTGGACCATGTGCCCGGGTATACAAAGAGGGAAGAGAATTGTGAGCAGCGATCATGGCATTTATAACAACATCATGAAGAGAGCAAATACTATCAAGAGAACTATTAGAAAAGACTTGTTTTTAGGAGGATTCGTATGATCTGCTGAGTCTGACTTCCTCAGCTATTGAAGGTCCATCCTTGTTTCAGTACAAAGAGGAATGGTTAAGGTTAATCATGTTTACAGCCACAGGATACTCTGTGTGAGAGTTCCTAAAACGAACTCACGGCCCACTTACACGTCCAAACCAGACCCGGAGAAGCCCATCCACTCCGCCGGCATCAGACATCCGGAATCATCCCATAACACCCAGTGTTGATTTACTGCAAGTTGTGTCTCAAGGTGCCCTTGACACGCGCTCCCTCTTCTGTCTGCCAGACACGTCCTTATATACACAGGCCCAAATATGCAGAATGAGGAGAAAAGAGACCCATATCTAGAATGCTGCTTTCTTTACTAATATCATCAGATCTAAGGTGGTTTAGTGTGAAATCTTTTCCCTTGGGACATCTAAATGGGTTTTCAGAGGTCAAACACTCAGAACAACCCAGTTAAAAGAATCTTTTTGCTTGAAGTTTAGACTATCAGCCTAATGGAATTAGACTCTTCCTTGTCATTTTTCTCATGCCTGATCACCCAAGGTGTCAGGTCTCATTAACACACTGAATACCCAGTTTCTTCTCTTCATGTCACCAGTCTTCAGAGAACATGACCTTTATTATCCCTTCATATGTGGAAAAGAGATTTGTAGTCAAATACCTTTAGGGAACTCCAGATGAAACAACATTAAATAGATTTCTTTACCACGGAAATCTCAGGACCTCTGTTGTACTAACATGCTAGTGCAGACCATGACTCTTTGTGAGGGATGCCATGTAGTGGGCAGTGGCTCCCCCGTCTGCAGAGAACGTAAGGAGGCTAACCTTTCTTAGGAGCAGACACGGGGAGCAATTTCACTGCAATCCTCTTAGCTTCCTTCCAGTTAGCACAGCCCTGGCTTCACAGAAATTATACCAAATCCCAGTCTGATTACAGTCTCCACACCATATCTATCTGTCTTCAGCTACGGATGGTAATGGTATATGACATGGAAAACACCAGACAGGTTGTTTTCAAGTACACTGAATAAAGGTAGAAGGAAATTCATGTTCTCAGATTTTACAATAAATGGGCTCCTAATAAATGATCTCTGTCCTCACACTGTTAAAGCACCATTAGTCCAGTTCAGTGAAGGTCTCTGAGGCAAAAACAGTAAATGGCCATTTTCTCATTCGGTCGCAGATGCTGACCTTCAATAACTATGACACCTGATTGACAGTTATTGGTGATAAAAGTAAACAAGTAGTGGTGACTAATGTTTTCTGAGGACGCATGCATACAAAATATTTTGATTTATTAAAAATACACAATCAAATAGAATAAAATTTTAGTGTAGATAATTGCTGGGAAACATTGCTTTGAGGGAAAATTAGCAGATATTCATTTTATGCTCTAAAAATTATATCCTTGATAGGTTAAAGTTGTATTTAATTAAGAAGAATTAAATTCTCATGAAATTCAAGGACTTATTTGTCCCATAAATTGAGGCAACTTTAGAACCATGACATTGTATATAATCATATCGATTTCCCTCTAAATAAGTAATTTATATGTATTTTACCCTTGTCTAAAGTTTCTTAATTTCCTATAAAACTGCTTTGTCTTGACCAGTATTCATAACTCACATCATTTTCTCTTGAAGTTCACGCAGAATAGTTTCATTCTCCTCTTCTTCAATCTTCATTGTGTATCACCTGATAATAAAGGAGAGAGTTGACATTTGGGGAAAAGGAGCAGCACTGAACGAGGTCCTCTTCTACACATCTCTTCACCTGAAAACAAGCACCAAACACTGGCGACTGGTGTGGCTAAAATTTAGAGAGGGAATCCACAGTGTTTCTAACAGGAAAAAACAGAGGAAGGAGTTTTTAGGATGACCACAGCAGTTGGAAAGAAAATGAGGGAATAAAGAAAAGGAGAGAAACAGAGGGTAAGTCCTATGTTCTGGATATGAACTCTGCCCAAATCTCTGACTGATCCCCTAAACTATGCATGTGTGGGCCAGTCTGCCAGGAGCCCAGCCAAAGCTGAACAGATTTCAGCGCTATTCATCAAATGGAAGCGGGATAGAGATAGGGTTCAGCCAAGTTAACTGCCTGCTAGAAACAAAAACAAGCAAATAAAAAAAAATCAATAATCTTCTGAGAAACATAATAGAATCTATTGTATCTATCACATGCAATGTCTAAGGGTTCAGGATACAATTGAAAATTATTGAACACACAAAGAAACGGGAAAATATGGCCAAAACTCGAGAGAAAAGGCGATGAAGAAACACCAGTCCCTAACTGTTTCAGATGTAGTAACCAGCAGAAATTTTAAAGCTATTGTTATAACTATGCTCAGGAAATATACTTGTTGTGAAGGAAAAAATGAGTCCCAGCAGAGAAATGGAAGCTATAAAAAAAGAACAAAATGGAAATTCTAGAATTAAAAATTACAATTACTGAAATATAAAAATTAATCAGTGGGCTTATGAGCAGATCAGAGATGAGAAACTATGGGTCCATAAGTCTGACAATAGAGCAGTCGTATTGATTCAATCTAAAGAACTGGGAGAAAAAAAAATTAGAAAACAATGTTAAGAAAGTCTCAGGGACATGTTTAAGAATATCGAGAGTTCTATTCTGCATGCCCCAGGAGAGAAAAGAAAAAAAACAAGTAGAGAAAAAGTCTGAAAAAACTTATGGCCAAAATATTTCCAAATTTATTTTTTTAAAGATTTCTATTTATTTATTTGACAGAGATCACAAGTAGGCAGAGAGGCAGGCAGAGAGAGAG